>NC_034604.1:78667062-78669983 GCF_900095145.1 Mus pahari | reverse complement strand
AGGGTGTTGTTTCCCTAATTTCTTTCTAATCCTGTTTATCCATTGTGTAGAGAAAGGGCATTGATTTGTTTGAGGTAATTTTATATCCAGCTACTGCACTGAAGCTGTTTATCAGGTTTAGGAGTTCTCTGGTGGAATTTTTGAGGTCATTTATGTATACTATCATATCATCTGCAAATAATGATATTTTGACTTTTTCCTTTCCTATTTGGAT
The DNA here is from genome assembly GCF_900095145.1 of Mus pahari. Taxonomy (NCBI): domain Eukaryota; kingdom Metazoa; phylum Chordata; class Mammalia; order Rodentia; family Muridae; genus Mus; species Mus pahari. The sequence goes on along the minus strand of NC_034604.1, from coordinate 78,669,769 downwards.
CCCCTTGATCTCCTTTTGTTGTCTATTTGCTCTGGCTAGGACTTCAAGTACTATATTGAATAGTTAGGGAGAGATTTGGCAGCCTTATCTAGTCCCTGATTTTAGTGGGATTGCTTCCAGCTTCTCTTCATTTACTTTGATGTTGGCTACTGGTTTTCTGTAGATTGCTTTTATTATGTTTAGGTATGGGCCTTGAATTCCTGATCTTTCCAAGACTTTTATCATGAGCGGGTGTTGCATTTTGTCAAGTGCATTCTCAGCATCTAACGAGATGATCATGTGGTTTTTGTCTTTGAGTTTATTTACATAGTGGATTACATTGATGGATTTCCGTATATTAAACCATCCCTGCATCCCTGGAATGAAGCCTTCTTGGTCATGATGGATGATTGTTTTGATTTGTTCTTGGATTTGGTTCGCGAGAATTTTATCGAGTATTTTTTTCATTGATATTCATAAGGGAAATTGGTCTGAAGTTCTCTGTCTTTNTTGTGTCTTTACATGGTTTAGGTATCAGAGTAACTGTGGCTCCATAGAATGAATTGGATAGAATACCTCCTGTTTCTATTTTGTGGACTAGTTTGAGAAGAACTGGAATTGGGTCTTCTTTGAAGGTCTGATAGAACTCTACACTATACCCATCTCGTCCTGGGCTTCTTTGGTTGGGCCACTATTAATGACAGCTTCTATTTCTTTAGGTGATATAGGAGTGTTTAGGCCATTAATCTGATCCTGATTTAACTTTGGTACCTGGTATCTGTCTAGAAATTTGTCCATTTCATCCAGGTTTTCCTGTTTTTGTTGAGTATAGCCTTTTGTAGAATGATCCGATGATGATTTTTATTTCCTCTGGATATGTTGTTATGTCTCCCGTTTCATTTCTGATTTTGTTAATTAGGATGCTGTCCCTGTGCCCTCTAGTGAGTCTGGCTAAGGGATTATCTCTCTTGTTGGTTTTCTCAAAGATCCAACTCCTGCTTTGGTTGATTTTTTGAATAGTTCTTTTTGTTTCCACTTGGTTGGTTTCACCCCTGAGTTTGATTATTTCCTGCTGTCTACTCCTCTTGGGTGAATTTGCTTCCTTTTGTTCTAGAGGTTTTAGGTGTCCTGTCAAGCTGCTAGTGTATGCTCTCTCTAGTTTCTTTTTGGAGGCATTCAGAGCTATGAGTTTTCCTCTAAGGAATACTTTCATTGAGTCCCATAAGTTTGGGTATGTTGTGGCTTCATGTTCATTAAACTCTAAAAAGCCTTTAATCTCTTTATTTCTTCCTTGACCAAGGTATCCTTGAGGAGTGTGTTGTTCAGTTTCCAAGTGATTGTTGGCTTTATATTATTTATTTATTTATTTATTTATTTATTTATTTATTTAAAATTGATTCTGCTGCTATTATTTTTTTTTAAGATTTATTTATTTATTATATGTGTGTACACTGTAGTTGACTTCAGATACTCCAGAAGAGGGCATCAGATCTTGTTACGGATTGTTGTGAGCCACCATATGGTTGCTGGGATTTGAACTCGGGACCTTTGGAAGAGCAGTCGGTGCTCTTACCCACTGAGCCATCTCACCAGCCCTATATTATTTATGTTGTTATTGAAAACCAGCCTTAGACTATGCTGATCTGATAGGATGCATGGGACAATTTCAATATTTTTGTATCTTTTGAGACCTGTTTTGTGAGTGATTATGTGGTCAGTTTTGGAGAAGGTACCATGAGGTGCTGAGAAGAAAATGTATCCTTTTGTTTAGGATAACATATCTGTTAAAACCATTTGTTTCATAACTTCTGTTAGTTTCACTGTGTCTCTGTTTAGTTTCTTTTTCCAGGNTCTGTCCATTGATGAGAGTGGGGTGTTGAAGTCTTCCACTATTATTGTATGAGGAGCAATGTGTGCTTTAAGCTTTACTAAAGTTGCTTTAATGAATGTGGCTGCCCTTGAATTTGGAGCATAGATATTCAGGATTGAGAGTTCATTTTGGAAGATTTTTACCTTTGATGAGTATGAAGTGCCCCAACTTGTCTTTTTTGATAACTTTGGGTTGGAAGTCGAGTTTATTTTATATTAGAATGGCTACTCCAGTTTGTTTCTTCAGACCTTTTGCTTAGAAAATTATTTTCCAGCCTTTCATTCTGAGGTAATGTCTGTCTTTTTCTCTGAGATGAGTTTCCTGTAAGCAGCAAAATGCTGGGTCCTGTTTGTGTAGCCAATCTGTTGGTTTGTGCATTTCATTGGGGAATTGATTCCATTGATATTAAGAGATATTAAGGAAAAGTAATTGTTGCTTCCTGTCATTTTTGTTGTTTGAGTTGGTATCCTGTTCTTGTGGCTGTCTTCTTTTAGGTTTCTTGAAGGATTACTTTCTTGCTTTTTCTATGGCATGGTTTCCATTCTTGTATTGGTGTTTTTCCATTATTATCCTTTGAAGGGCTGGATTTGTTGAAAGATAATGTGTGAATTTGGTTTTGTCATGGAATACTTTGGTTTCTCCATCTATGGTAATTGAGAGTTAATCTGGGTATAGTAGCCTGGGCTGGCAATTGTGTTCTCTTAGGGTCTGTATAACATCTGTCCAGTATCTTCTGGCTTTCATAGTCTCTGGTGAGAAGTCTGGAGTAATTCTAATAGGCCTGCCTTTATATGTTACTTGACCTTTTCCCCTTACTGCTTTTAATATTCTGTCTTTACTTAGTGCATTTGTTGTTTT
>NC_034604.1:78654466-78666212 GCF_900095145.1 Mus pahari | reverse complement strand
TGCTATGGTGGGAGAGTTTGGTTCTGATGATGCCAAGTAACCTTGGTATCTGTTGCTTCTGTTCTTATGCTTGCCCCCTGCCATCTGATTATCTCTAGTGCTTGTTGCCCTTAATATATCTGATTGGACCCTGTCCTTCCTATAATCCCAGTTGATTCAGGACTTCTCAGAGTCCAGATTTCTCTGTGATTCTTTGATTGTGGGCTCCTGTGATCCTCAGATTCTGGGTGTGTCTGAGTTCTTGGCAGTCAAGCTCCCCTGAGACACTCAAATACTAATGTGACCCATCTCCTGTTATCTTGGGATCCTGTTGTCCTAAGATCCTGGCCATGTTACACTGTAACATGGAAGTGGTTTCTCCTTTGAGGACTGCGGAGTTGTCTGGTCTGTTCGAAACCAAGGTAAACCAGAACTGATCCAGAGGAACCTGAGCCTCTGGTCAGGAAAGGTTCTGGTGTCCTTGTTCCTGCTGTCACAGGCCCGTCACTATTGGATTGGAGCAGATGTTGTGTTCAACTCACCAGTGATCCTAAGATTACATGGGGAGTCCTCTAGGGACCTTGGTGGTGTCTGCAGACTCTGTGCCTTAGGTGACCTGGTGCTGGTGCAGATCAGAAGTGACTTGTGCCCCTGGTCAGGCTGGTTCTCTGCTTCCCTAGTGCTGTCTCAGGTCCTGTGTACAATTGCATTGGAGCAGAAGTTGTATTCCACTCACCAGTGATCCTAAAATTGTGTGGGCAGTCTCTAGGGACCATGGGGGTGTCCGCCAACTTGGCTCCCTAGGTGACCCCCTTGAAGTGATTTTGAGAGTTGATGTGGCTTTATATTTTTATCCTGTCTACCTTATTCATTGTCTGAAGTTCAATGCACACTATGTGTGTCTTTGTCCCTCCCCCACTTCCCTCCACCTCCTTCCCTCCCTCCCTACTCTCTCTTTTCTCCAAAACAATCTGCATTTCTGAATTCCAGCAGAGTTTGAGGAATGCAAAACCCAGTAAAACTAGGAATGAAAAATGAGAGTAAGTTTGGAATGTTTTTCAATCTGCTCCTTGGTGCTTTTGATTGGTCCCTCTTTGATCATAGATTCCTGCCTTTGTAGCCTCAGGACAGACAGACAGACAGACAGACAGACAGACAGACACACACACACACACACACACACACACACACACACACACACAGAGAGAGAGAGAGAGAGAGAGAGAGAGAGAGAGAGAGAGAGAGAGAGANACACACACACAGAGAGAGAGAGAGAGAGAGAGAGAGAGAGAGAGAGAGAGAGAGAGAGAGAGAGAAAGAGAGAGCAGAAAGACAAAAAGATGAGAGAAATGAGAGAGAGAGATCTACAGACAATTTTTTGCCTTTCTAGATATTTTAACAAGATTACAGACAATTTTTAAAGCAACTGTTGAATTCCTTTATAAACTTATTTCTCGTAAGTCAATAGTTAGCCTGCATTCTTAATTTTAATCTTCTCTTTGTCTCTTCTTTTCTTGATAAATATAGGAGAAAGGATAAATTTGCTAAAACTTGTTCAGTATAAACAACTTTTGCCAGCATTAAAAATTTCTATTGAATTTTCATCTCAATTTTATTTGATTTCTTCTCACTTCGAATATTTATTATTTATTTCCTTTTAATTGCTTTTGATTTGTCAGGTTTCAACTATATGAAAGTTTATGAAAGGCAGTGCTTGAAATGGTGAGCTGGAAATGGAGAGATGGATCAGCAATTAACAGAACATCCAAGTTCAATTCTGAGCATCCACATCCTGAGACTCACAGTAACTCCAGCTCCAGCAGCAGGGTATCCAATGCCCTCACCCAGTGTATGAGGGCATTGCAATACATTTATACTATTTATTATACACATAAAATATATGCATTAGACATATCTTTAAATATAAAATGTTTCACAAAGAATATTGTTTTATAATATTTTAAATATTTTTACAGCTTTAAAAGGCCTTGAAGTTATAAGTTATCTTTCCAGTAATTGCTGTATCCAATCAGTTTTGGTAGATTGTGTTTTGTTTCCATTTATGTCTAAATGTTTCTTGGTTTGCCTTATGATTTGTTTAATCCATCTGTTGTTTAGGAGATTGTTTCATTTTCACATGTTTGTGTATTTCAAAACTTCATTCTGTGATTGATTTACTTTATTATTTTGTTGTGATCAGGAAACATAATTTATCCAATTTCAATCTTATTAAATCATTTGTTTAAACATGTTTGTTGGGACACATATGCTTTTCACTGTGTGGTGTGCTGTGTGCATTTTGGAAGTGTGTGTGTTCTTCAGTGGTGACTAGCTAGCTGTCTAGATCTCCCTTGGGTCTGTTGGGCACACCATGTTACAAAAGTCTTTATATTTCACTTATTAGCTTTCCATGTGGGGAACTAAAACACACAACTAAAACACATAACTAGTTTTTCTCACTTGTTTGTTTCTCCCTTTAGTTCTATTGAGTTTGCTTTTTGTATCTTAAAGCTTTATATGAAATACATACATTTACAGATATGTCCTTTGGTGAATTGTCATTTCTATCCTAATACTTCTTAGAATTTTATATCATACCATATTGGCTATTAATATGTACATTCCAACTCCCTTCATATTACCCATATGAATTACTTGTTCTCATTACTTATAACCTTCAACTTGTTGTTTTGGAGTTATTATTTTGTAGATGATATGTTAATGGGATGATGACTAAATCTACTTTGTCAATTGTTTTCATTTAGTTGGAGTGTTCAGTTACTTTGAATTTAACGTAACAACTAATAAAATGGTTGACATCTACCATTTTACTACTTTCTCTCTTATTTGGTATTTTGTAGGGTTAGTGTTCCAATACATTTTCATTTTGTTAAGTAACATTTTTAGTGTACCATTATAGTTCCTAGTTTTTTTTTTAATGAGTGTACTACACATATTTCAAGTATTATTTTGATTATAGTAGTGACAGTAGGTGCTATGATTTATATTTTAACATATTAACACCAATTTGTTTTAAATGGTGTAAATGAAATCTCCAACTGCACTGCCCTCTATTCCTCAGTTCTTCTCGTTTAGCGTTTATGATCACATTATATCATTATATGGTCTTGTCTAACATTCAAATTTATAATCATTACATCATGCAATTGTATTTTAAAATAGATAGGAAAGCTAAAACAAACCAAACTCACTTGCACTCTTTCATACCTACTCATGTTTATACCCTTTCATGTTTTCTTCTTCTTCTTCTTTTATTTTTTTCTTCTGTAAATTCAAGTGTTCTTCTATTTCAGTCTGAGCCAGGCTTTCTTAGGGTGTGGGTGTGCTAGTATTGATTTCTACCAAATTTATACTGTCTCCTGTGGCTTTGTCTGGATATGTAAGAGTAAACACTCATTCACCTCAAACAGAACACTGTGTCCACCCAACCTGGCTTGGTGAAACCACAATATTACTGGGTTACTTACAGAAGCATGGATAGGGCTTACTGCCTGCACCTGGCAGTAATGCAAAGCATCTGTCATCATACTGCCCCTTATGAAAGAGGCATCTCTGTAGTTCCCTGCCTGGCTTTCACTGAGCTCCACAGATCAGACTCTTCACCTGCAGCAACTGTCTACTGTGTATTCTTTCTCCACAAGAGACCTCACAGGCCTTCTAACTCTCTAGACCTCCTGAATCTGCCAGGCTTTGTTAGCTTTTTATGCTTCATCAGTTCCCTATCTCTCCCCAGTAGGGGATATGTCAGTTTAGAGGGATACATAACACAGTATCTGATACTTTTCTCACTCCTTTGTTTATTGAACATTTTTTAATCTGGTATCAATTTTTCAATGAGTTTTTAACCAGCACTTTACACCTCTTTTCTTCCCTAAGCACTCTGTTGAGAAGCCATCTGTCAATCCTGTGATCCAATAACTGTATGTGAGTTTGCCTGGCTTAGGTCCTCAATACAGGAGTCAGCTACTAGTTGGAAAAGTAAGGACAGTTCACAGAGTTACCCCTTTTGCCACCATTATAATATTTCATTATTATGTAGTGGTTTTGTTAATATCTTAGTAAATAGTCTAATTGATTTTTATACATTAAATTAGGTGAAATTTCCTAACTAAAACATAATCAGTCTGTGATTATACAATACAAATTCAATACAACTCTAATGTTTAAACATCAAATATATTAAAGTAAGACTGCTGACTTCTAAACTTACTTTTAAAACATCTTAAAAATATTTTCTGACTAGTTTCATGTCAGCTTAACACAAGCTGGAGTAATTTGGGTGGAGGAACCCACAATGAGAAAATTCCCCAATAGGATTGAACTGTAGGCAAGTCCACGGTATAATTTCTTAATTAGGGATTAATAAGGGCCCAGCCAACTGGAAGACACCACTCTGGGGCTAGTGGCAAGCCCTGGGAATCAAGGCAGTAAGCAGCACCCTGTCATACAGTTCCTGTCTAGGTCTTTACACTGACTTCCCTGGGAGATGCATGGAAGTTATGCAATGACATAAATCTCTTTCTCTAAGTGCTTTTACTTATGATGTCTCACCACAGTAATAGAATCCCCAAATAAGACAACTATCAATGTAAATTCTTCAATGAGAGATGACACATTTTTTCACCTTACTTTCTGACACTACACTTACACCTGTACTGCTAGGTTATAATTCCTTGAACACAGCCCTGTTTTCTCTCGAGGGTTTGCTACAGAATAACAAGAGCACCAAAACAAGAGAAGATAAAACATACTTTTTATAGTGGTTATGTGAATACCTTCATTAGCATTGTGTAAGAATTATCTTCAATCCCTTGTGGTATGTCAATTATAATTACCTTCCCAGTTTCTTCAAGCCCTTTAACTTTGTAGATGAGCAGTATTGACATGATACATGTAACTTTATTTTTTAAAATTTGATAAATTTTGTGTGACAAAACATTTTATGGATGCTTAATTTGGAAGGAATTAATTATTCTAAGAATACAGAGATTTCTTTGTAAACACACTTTAAACAATTTTTAAATGTGTATCCTGTACATTAATGTTATTATGCAATAGAAATTCAATTTCAAGAATATATGTATATATGGTAATGGAATTATAAAAGTTCATAGGTATAATGTAAAGACAAGAAACAAAAGGACATTTGTCAGACCTGACTTTCAAGATCGAACTCTCTGATATTAAGCTCATATTAAATTCTTTATGTCATATTAAGGGACATAACCCTGAAAAAAATGAAGCTTCGGTGATTCAAATGAGCAATGGAAACTGAAGCCAGAAAAGACAAATATAGTCATAGATCTGTTGCCCAACAAATGCAATAACTGACTGAGTTTGCTGTTTCTATTTGTAATAGGGACTGTGGCATTTCTTTGACACCATATTTGTCTGTTTTTCCTGTCACCGAGAAAAGTGATACATTTCGTGCAAACCACCCCACAACAATATAATATTCAGAAAAGGTAACTTTTAAATGAATACCAGAATTATCAACTTCTTCAGTTGATAGAGTGAAAAAATAAATAAAAAGCCAGTCACTAAGAAAGCTAGATTAATCCTAGGAAAATCACCTCAAGGGGTTTTCTGAAAACTCGTGGAAGATAGGAAACAACAGTCTAAGAAAATATAAATGTCAGGTCTTCTAAGCTCGACTTGCATGCAAAATGAGTTACATGTCTAGAAAAAACAAAGGAAAAATTCACTGAAATGAAAGTTATGAATCTGAAAAATAACTGATCTTGTAGATGCAAATGATTCACTAATCACCAAGACAGATATTTGAAAAGTAGAGTCATGTTTATACGTCAGTATTATTTTATACATTTCATGTTTATGCAGGCAAAAAGTAGATATGCACAGAGTCAAAAATTATAAAGTCTCACAGATAGATCTGCTCACATTTGAAAGAAGACAAAAGCAGGATATAATTGCTCCCTCCTATCTGATATGTCTTTGCATCTTAGGTGATATTATGTAACATTTCTTGATACTCACACTAGTCCTGTTCATAGTACCACAAAGTACAAAAGAGAAAGACAGTCATAGCTTCTTTCTAGGGGAATTTTAACAAGAAACCCCTGCACATTTATATGTTCCTTGGGCACATCCACTTATTCACCATCACATCATGCATGTAGATAGTTTGGTTGTTCATTTTCAAACTGTTATACATACTAACTCACCATCATCAACATTTTAATAAAAAAGGACTTAGGTGCAGCACACACAAAGCCAACTACTTTAAACAATTCTGTTTTGGGTGTTTTGGTTTGGGTGTGTATTTCTTTCGAGATGTGTGTGTGTGTGTGTGTGTGTGTGTGTGTATGTGTAACAAACTTTTACTAACTTTGAAAAATATTTACTAACTTGGAATTTTAAAGTCAATTTGCCAACTTTGTCTTTGTGGATTGGCCTAAGGAAATCCAGCTTACTGCATTAGTAATTTCTGAACCTGTTCAGCTGGAGGTTTCTCAGCTGGAAGGGTTGAAATGGGATAGAACATGGGACAGAGGTCAAAAGATTGAGGATCCCTGTCCTTTTAACTCTTTTCTTACTATTCCATGCTAAAAACTTAACTATTTATTACTTGTTCTTAAATAAGCACTATTATCTGGCAAGTAACGCATGCTGTTTAGCAGAGGGAAATTAAGTGAAAGGATTTATTGCTAGCCTTCCTATTTCTGGTCAGAGAGCTTGTTAATTCTTTTTAAATCAGAGTGGAAAAGAAAAGGAAAGATGTCACTCACACAGACATATACACACTGGGTAAAGTGAAACATGGCTGCACTGTCTTTCTTTTTCATTTTTCACTATTTGTAGCTTTTAGACAAAAAATTATCTATGTAAGAAAGAATTACCTCATACATATGTTACAAAAAGGAGAAGTTTCAGAAAGGTATCAATAACAAGTTCAAAGGACAGTTTCATTCTGTTAGCTCATTATAAGTTCAAGTCAACAGTATTCACATGGTTTTGCTTTGTCATAGTGCACACCTATGGCTTCATCCTTCAACCTGAATTCTTTTTTTCTTGAACACAAATTTGTTCCACTATCTCTATTTAGTGTAATTATGAAAGCTTATTGCATTTCTTATTATATACTCTTTACTTACTATTATGATGGGTGGGCAAACTCTTCCCTTGATTTTAACTTTACTATATCTTCCTAGCAAAATAACTGAAACCAACTCTTAAAATCGTTTTCCTATGATCAAATCAGAAATCCTATAAAGTCATTAATCCATCTAAACAGTATTAATTTTGAAAGTTCATCTTTATGTTCATCTATAGGAAATCTGCTCAATAAGGTATGCTAGGGTTGTTATATTAATTTAATAATGACAGGGAAGCCCCATCAACTGCAAAAAGCAATCCTGAGGTGGCCTCTCTAGGACCTTGCCTCTCAGTAATCACCCATCTTAGTCCTTGCAAAAGGGTGGGCCACATCTAGGAAGGCTATCTTTTAGTCTTAGTCTTTCATAAATGGCTCCTGGCACTGTTTCTGTTAAAAAACTATGCTCCACAATTGCTACACTTCTGGAATTTTGACACACGCAAACCTTGTAGTGGACAGTGGCAGAGGGTAGGAGAAGAAGGAAGAGGAAGAATGAAAGAGAAAGAGGGAGAGAAGGAGAGGGGAGGAATGAGAGACAATTATTTTTGTCTCTGGCTTGGCTTGCCAGTCACTAATCATTGGTCCACAGTGCATGAAGAAACAACATCCAATCAGCAGAACATATTATCAAACCCAAGGAGTGGGTAATAATTGTTTTTAGCATTTCTAGTCATTAGCAGAGAATTAAAGTCCATTGCTCAGTGGACAGGAAAGTTGGTAGCAATGGTATCAGAGAGGGAGGGATAAACCTTGAGCAAATGCCACAAAATCAACAGTCAGGGGAATAGACACAGCTACCACAAAATGATTTTGACACCATTAACACGAAATGGTAATTTGAGTAGAAGTCCTTGCCTTGAAACCTATATTAATTTTGAAAGACACTCAGCTTAACAGTATTCCTTGAAATGTCATAGTCCTCATTTATTTCTGTACAGAGTAATTATTCATTCACCTTACTGCATTCTTCTTCAGATACATATATATATTAATACTTTACTTTGAAGATAAAAACTAAGCAGATCATTTTGGATTAATTAACTTCCTGCATTAATATCCTTGAAATAAATTTCAGGTTACATCACAACTTTGAGCAGCATTATAGCTTGCACAGAACAGTTGTGTTTTCTCAATGAATTAGTGAGGGACACAGTTATGTTCTGATTCTGTAATAGAATAATGTTAATTTTAAGATTCAGTTGGTAATAGATATTACTGGTTCTTTGGCATCAATACACATAAGTATCAATTACTTTCTCTAATAATGTTCTCAGCCAGTTGTATCACCCTCTTGTCCAGCTTTGATCGATAACTAAAATGACAGCAAGGTAATTTGGGTTAACTATCTCAAGTAGTCTAGTCATTCAGGCATAAGTACAAACTTAATAGTTGAGTTTATATTCTTAATGGGGAACCTTAACCACCACTTCAAAAAAGACCATGCTTCATACCATATTCAAACACATGATGATTTTTTTATCATGGAAATGAAAATGCATTTTGGAAATTTGAAGTACTTGGTGTTTGCAGGGATGTTCAGTCTCCAGGGCTCAGCTTATACAGTCTCCTGTTAGGGCAGTATTTCTTAGCATCGAAAGGGTTACTCACTTTCCCCCTTTAAACTCAGAGCAAACAAGGGAGAGAGAACTCAGGGTGTTGCTGACCCTCATGACCCCAAAAGTTGCTCTCATGTCCCTAATGTGCTCCTTCACCAAATTCAGGCTTTTGCATGTTAATTTTAACTCTAGAGCCCAAGGGGATGAGGACAAATTGAAAGGTTTGGGCATAATCCAAATGTTTGCCATCAGAATTGGTAGACTCTAAATATTTGTTAATGTATTTAAGCCATGGGTTACAGCTATAAATAGGAAAAAGTCTGCTGCATACCTACACATGTCAGAACAAAATAGTTGATTATTTGTAACTGTGCTTATGAAAATGTACACACAATAACCTAAGTTTTCAAAGTTAGATGAAGTTTGAGCACAGGATGTGAAGCAGAACTCAAGAGAGAACCCAATAAGGCAACAATGTACGTAGGCTTGGGAAGGAAATCAGCGCCTCTTTTAAAGATATGCGTTGTGAGGTAAACAGGATCCTCACACAATATGTGGGGTGAAGTTCAAATCCCCACTGCATCACAATGGGACAGTATTTAAAGACATCCACGGTGTCACAAGTGTGGGTCCCAATGGGAAATATCCATATCCTCAATAATTTTCTTACATCATAAAATCTGTCTCTATAAAATCTCACAAGTTACTTTACATAAAGACTGCAAGGAAATAAGATAATCATGATCCAGATATTTAAGTGTGTTCACTCCTATTTAGGAATATTAGTGTCTTAGTCAGGGTTTCTATTCCTGCACAAACGTCATGACCAAGAAGCAAGTTGGGGAGGAAAGGGTTTATTCGGCTTACATTTCCATACTGCTGTTGATCACCAAAGGATGCAGGACTGGAACTCAAGCNGGTCAGGGAGCAGGAGCTGATGCAGAAGCCATGGAGGGATGTTCTTTACTGGCTTGCTTCCCTTGGCTTGCTCAGCCTGCTTTCTTAAAGAATCCAAGATTACAGCCCAGAGATGGTCCCACCTACAAGGGGCTCTCCCCCTTGATTACTAATTGAGGAAATGCCCCACAGCTGGATCTCATGGGGGCATTTCCCCAACTAAAGCTCCTTTCTCTGTGATAACTCCAGCTGTGTCAAGTTGACACAAATCTAGCCAGTACAATTAGTATTATAAAAAACACTTTGTTGGTTGGAGTTTTTGAGTGGCAGGTGACTTCTTTCTCTTTGGAAAAATTTCAAATCATCTGTTAGTTAGTGTGACCCATAAAGAATGCTGCTGATATTCTGTAGAAGCAAGCTATCGAACTTAGAGTATATGAAAAGGCCAATGATTTGCCAGATTTTAGGAAACCGCTTCTTTATTAGACAAAAACATCTTTGCAAAAATTAAGGGAAATCATATTTATAGTATTAACTCTTCTGCAATATATTTCAGCAACATACGTTTGTTGTTGGTCACCTTTTCTTCCTCATAACGTGGAGACACGGAGCATCCCTTTCATCTATTCCCATGTGCATTCCATTTGCTAAGCTACAAAATACCATTGAGATGTCATGCATTTACATCTGCAGTGTCACACTGTCCATCTGATCGCAGTATCACTGTTCTGCATTGAATCCTTTCACATAGTCTACTATGGCCAGAGGATGTTGGCACTTTTTGTTCCTACTTCTCATTTTATTCTATATTCTTTATTTTTCTTACCTAGAAATTTTATTTATATATAATACATAATATATATATGTATATATATATATATATATATATATATATAGAGAGAGAGAGAGAGAGAGAGAGAAAGAGAGATTATTTGATAGTCTCATATATTTATGTAATGAATTTTAGTAGTTCTTGCCCTCATTCCCCTCCCTCACCTCCTCACCATAACCCCCTTGGAGGTTTTCTTCTCAACAAGTGTCTCTAGTATGGTTTGTTGAATATAATTAGATTATTGCTGGGGGGGGCAGGGGTTATGATTGTACTTATGCTGCATCGTTGGAAAAATAAAATAACTTATCTCATATGTATGTCTGCGCATCTTTACTATTTCATAGGAATGTTTGTACAAATACATATAAATACAGGAAAATTGCTTTTCTGGGGGCTTTATGAAACAGTTATTTGTATAAGTAACTTTTATTCGCCTGATGGAATTGTCTTCTCTGCCTCCCTCTGCTAACTAAGGCCTAGTCCTGGAAGCTCCAAGCCTACTTAATATCTTATCCAGGCTTAGAATGTTTTCTGCCTCTTAGACTTACTGCTGAAAAAGCTCATCCTTCTTCGCTCTTTTTTGAATTCTTAGTGGCTGGTCAGCCCAACTGTTGGAGCTCAAAGTTTTCTACACTGATTTAACCTGGCTTCTCCTTTGGCCTCTTACCTTTTGCTCTGCTTAACTTCAAACTAACTCTGGCAATCTGTTCTAATCTTCTATCTCGTTCTCATTCTCTGGCTTGTTCTGTCTTCATCTGTGTCTAGTCGTTCTGTCTCTGCAACCTCTCTCTGTATAACTGTCCTGGTAAAAATGTCTTCCTCCTTTATCTTTGTGCTGTTTTCTCTTAAGTAGCCTCTTTCACCCCCTTTCTTCTTCTGAGAATTGGGTATATCCTATTCTGATTTATCGCTTTTTCTGACACTCAGTTAGACATCACTTTCAAACATGATTGCTTCCCTCTACAAATTAACTTTACCTTCATTGGATGGGATTAAAAGTGTGTACTAAAGGCAGAGCCACACTACAATTAGAAAGAAGGTGTTTCAGTAAAAACACAGTCTCGGGGTTCACAGTGTGATCAGATATCCTGCAATAGTTATTCATGTTTGATAGGTTATTTATTTGTCACCTGTGAAAAGAGCCAATTTGAGCCAGATTATATTATATTAAAGACAGGTTTATTGGGTAGCTTCTCTAGGGAGAGTTCACTGGTCCTTAGGACTTGGACCAGAGAAGTTACCATGGAGAAGTATGTGGGGATGGGAAGAGAAAGAGAGAAGGTACATGGAGAGAGAGAGAGAGAGAGAGAGAGAGAGAGAGAGAGAGAGAGAGAGAGAGAGAGA
>NC_034604.1:78635643-78654301 GCF_900095145.1 Mus pahari | reverse complement strand
GAGGAAGAGGAGGAGGAAGAGGAGGAGGAAGAGGAGGAGGAGGAAGAGGAGGAGGAGGAGGAGGAGGACCTTGTTTATATAAGAAAAAGCTTCTGGCAGAAGGGCATCCCAGACACTGGGCTGCAAAGTTCAAGGTTGGGGGCAGGGTGGCCAGGTAGGGACTAAGGTACATTAGGAGAGCCTGGAGGCCAGGTCTGCTTTGGTTTGTAAAATGTGCACTTCAGTCCCTTGTCCCTGAGACCAAAACCAAACAATACCATTATCCACAACATGTATTCTATGAGTACGTTGGGTAAAATAAGTTTGTTTTTCATGGGAAGCATGAACATGAGACTGTTTTTATCATTCAAGTGTATCTAAGAGTATTGCTGTTTCATTTACATTATCCATGTTTTTATCTGTTTACATCCATTCTCTTTGCCCTATGTGGTATCTATTTAAAGTGAAGAAGATAGAGTCATATGTGCGTGTGTGTGTGTGTGTGTGTGTGTGTATCTGTGTCTGTGTCTGTGTGTGTATGATTTAAATAATTTTAAAGCCTAAAGAGCTTTTTAAAATATTAATAAAATTGATTATTCATTATTTAAGCACTTTAAATATATATGTTGTCTATTTTGGTGCAACTTATTTTATTGGTTAATATTGTTTCTGAATCTCTGGTTTATATGTGTATATTAGATTACAGAGTTTTGGGAGGTTTTGTGTTTATAAATGACAATAATGGAAAGAAATTATCTATGAGAGTCTTGGACCATAATTGGCCCTTAAACTAACTACTGTTTCAATTGAAACTAGGTCTCTGCCATGTTTTAATTCCAACTTATTTATAGATTTTCTCAGTGTTGTGTAAAGGATAAGTTACCATACTGAATTAATAGTATAACTGTAATACAAATATGCATAATTATTGTTAAAATGTAGTTTAGTGAACAATTTAAACTCTTTCTATTTAAGTTTATTCTATGGGTAAATTTAATATATACACATATGGAATTAACTGTAATTGTATATAACTAGTAGAGATTTATTTAAAATAATATAATGTAGCCTTTCGTGTACAAGCATCTTCTCAGGTTATAAACCTACTTAGGATATCTGTCTTTATGGGACAGTGAGGTTGCATAACTTCCTGTCACCATCTAGTGGCAGAGCATATACTTCTTAGAGTAGACACAAAGAGAACATCCTCTTTTTTGAAAGGAATTCTCCAAATCTAATGTGTGATTTTTAAGTATAGTAAGTATAGTAAGTATAATGAACAATCCAGAATTTTCTACTTTCTCTTATAAAATTCTGATAATAACCTTAAAATATATTATATCATGAATCTATGTAAAACCAGTAATCTCTTTAATAATATTGTTGAAAGGTATTATAAGTACAAAATTATGTGAATGAACACTTTGAACTGGGAGTAAGAAACAAAAATACATTTTCATATTTATTCTTTAGATGCCTTAATCATTTTCCAATATGTATTGATCATATCCATCCAATACTACATATCTACATGCTCACTCTGACTCCACCTCAGCACAATCCCTCTAAGATTTGTTTATCAGTTGTATTGTTAATAACACAAGTATGAGTAGTGCTGTCCATATGCACATATGTATGAGGCCATCCACTGAGACATGAGACAACCTCCAGTGCCCGAGGCTACATTGTCAAAAGAGAGCAAATCCCCTTCCAGCAGACATCTGCTCCCAAGAGCTCCTCATATAGGAATTGGTTCTAAGTGGATAGAATTTTAACTAGACGATTTTGTGCAGGTCTTGTATGGGTTGACACAGTTTCTGTGGTGTATGCAATAGACACATTATGTCTGGGAACCAGCATCTCACACCTCTCTTCCCATTCTTTTTCTCTTACATTCATTCTGTTCCTCATCCATGAAGTTCTCTGAGCCTTAGTGGTGAGTAGTTTACAAAGATGTCCCACCCACATGTGAATATTTAGAGTCAATTTTTACTACATGATGTATGAATCCCTGCAACACCCACTATGCACTGCTAAAGCCAGCTTCTCTGAACACAACATCAATATTTATGACACAGCTTGACAGTCTGAGCAATTAACAAAATAACATCAGCAGGTTCCCCCAACCAGGCTCTATCATCTCTCCAGTTATGAGCTTGTGACAAAGTTATAATAGCAGGTCTAAAAATCTCTCCTGTGGAGTATGCTTCATATTCAATCAGAAAGCAGGTGGTTATCCCCATGACTTTCATGCCACAATTGTACCAGCAGGCACAACTTGCTCTCGGTCAGTAGTAGCATGCAGGATCCGGTGCTGGGTAAACCTATTGATGCCGTTACTTCTCAAGCAGCTTGGGGAGTGTCTTATGGCATTATCTGAGCTAGCCAGTGGGGAGAGATTTTTCTTTTACTTTGAGTTTGGTTTCTCAGTGTCCTGTATCAGACTGAGTGGTATCTTTATCATTTAGTCATAGTGAAAAAACAAAACAAAATAGAGTAATGGCGACAGCCCCTGCAGGTTTGAGTGCTTCTGTGTTAGATATCCTGTGCCTGCAACTAATATGTTCATATCTTCTGGAAGCAATATTGTCCAGCCATGCAGAATATTTCCCTTTACAACAATATACTTATTATGTTTGAAATCGTTGTACAAACTAGTAGATTTTCAAAGGATCCATCATGTTTCCTTAGATTTGGTCAACTCGCCCCACCCATCCTCCTCCTAAACCTCCTCCTCCTAAATAAGCCTTTACCCTTTGGTGTACCCCCTATTTTTTCCTATAACCCATGTTTTAAGGTCCTGTCTTATAGGAAATTTTCCCCATTGGAAAAGCATAGGCTTCAATTTTGCCCTTTCACACACTCTTTATTTTGCTTAAGCCTTCTGCATATGCCTCATCTACACATTCTCTATTTGATTTCATGTTTCTATCTTTTGATCCCAGCATTTTCCATCTCTATTTTCATTTTAGTTTAAAAATAACAATAATTTATAAACTCATTTCTGGTGATTATATTAAGGTTAGATACCATTTTCTATATCAACTGGTTATCTAACATCAATGCTCATTTCTGAAAACATACAGACAAGCAATATTACACAGATTTAACTGGTTGTGTATGTTAGGCTATTCATATTAGGGATATATGTATATCGGTGTTCATATATATATGCATGTAACAATAATTAATGGAAAAGAGGCTATTAATTTAAAAGATCAAGGAGAATTATGTTGGAGTATTAAGAGGGAGGAAAGGGAAGGGAGAAATGATAAAATTTTATTATAATCTCAAAAATAAAAGGAAAATAACATTTATTTTGAAAAAGGTCTTATTTTGCTCTAAATTTTCTTAAAGAAGATATATTAATCATTGTTGTGAATACAATACACATGCAGCCTTACAACACTGTTACAGTATTATCCCATGATAATTAAGGAAAAGTGCTCAAATGTGTGTGTGTGTGTGTGTGTGTGTGTGTGTGTGTGTGTGCGCGCGCGTTATTTGGGGGACCAGTGTAGGCAGTATAATCTGCCTTTATGTTACAGCTCACAGTGTCATCATTTTGCATCTCTGTATTTATTCTGATTGTTAGTTTCTGCAGTAGAGTCCAACCTACTGAAGCTATGCCTCAGGAGTATGTGCCATGTATCACACCCGGAACCATGCTAGAAAGGCTGCCCCTTCACATACCACTCAACTTTTTCTCTGAGAGTCAGGTAACAAGGCAGAAACATGTGCTTTGGACAATAATGTGAGATGAAAAGAGTGGACAGGTTTGTAAAATCACCACAATATGGCACCAAGTTGAGGAAGTAATATATATTGTGATCCACTAATGACTCCTTGCTGAGATAGACACTTTGAGGCAGGGTTCAAACAGGGATTTCAAAGTGCGATTTTTATCCAACAGATGTATGCCATAATTATGCTTGCATTACAATTATTCTAACTGTTAATTCACTTTCAAATATAAATACAATATAGTCATCTGTCAGAATCATATTCATAAATCATGGAGACCCAGCAGGATCTTCAGACAAATGTGTACTTTAATAAGAAGTGCTGTGGAAGCAAAATCACTTTCATGGCACAGCCAGTAAATGCATTACAGACTACATTGAAAAAGGAGAGTTGTCACAGCAACTTATTTCACAGACAGTGGGAAAGGCCTTGGCATACTAACAGCCTAGATTCTAAAGAAAAGTGAAATTATAATACGCAATTGTTGCCTAATACTGGGGAGCCCAAGCCAGCACATCAGAGTCCATTCTCTTCGGGGAATATTCCATGCACTGTTTGTCTTTCTAAACTGTATTTAGATATGATTTAAGTAGATATATTATTTTAATCATATTATGGAGATTAGTTGGCTAAATAAGATATAAATGCATGCTTAGATATTTAGTACTATTCACATGTATACTATTCATTTTCCTGATTCATTCTCATTTTTATGATAATAGAAATTTACCACATTTCTGAGAAATCAATACCAGTATGGGCTAAGTACACCATTAGCTGGAATGCTTGTCTCTAATCTAAAAATCCAAAGGTGCTCAAAGGTCAGAAACTTAGAATGTGAAGCCATGAGCAAAAAAAATATACAAATGACCATTTTCATGAGTCAAGGTCAAATATGGGTGCTCTAAGAGCATTTTATAAATAATTGGTAGACTAGATTATGTGCTCCAAAATTGCATGAACATGGAGGAATTTTATATCTAAACTTAAAGTTTTTCTCCAGGATAAAAACAAAACAAAACAAAACAACAACTAATATTTGGAACACTTTCACCACCAGGTATTCTGGACAAAGTCTACTCAATTTTCTTATAATCAATTAAAATATACATTTAAGACATAAGATGAACCCTTAATACTTTATAATGTATGCCTATACATACAAGTTCATGTTTATTACAACAGAGTTTCATCTGCTTATTTAATGAAGTTCATATTTGTGTATGATAAAGGATGGTCTTAAGCACCTCAGAGATTCCAAATTTTTCCATAAAATGTTTACTTTCTATAATTAAATAGACAATCTAGATAAGATCACATTTTAAAGCCTGGCTTTAAAATAAAGAGTAAAATGACCAAATGGTTAAAGGGGGAGCCCCAAAATTGTGGAAATAATATACAAAGTTAAGACTAAGTCACCATGGCAGCCAGAGTTCTAATTCCATTGGATCACCTAGAAGTTCCACTTTTTGTTAAGTTCCCAGAAGAATCCTTTCCTTACATAACCATGCACGTCAACTGTGCAAGTGATCATGAGAGAAATGAGAACAAGTACCCTGGGAAGGACTGAAGTCTACCCCTCTCCTGAGGAAGGCCATGTCTTCATGAAACTTTGGGCAGCACAAATTAGTCCTGCAGGGTTTGGCTTTTGGTCTGCTTTGTTGTTTTTTCTTTCTTTTTAAGGACTCAAAAATTCTGTGGACAGGAAAGAAAACTAGAGTGAATACAGAAAGAATGAGTTAGAGGGTGAATGTAACTACAATTTTTTCAATGCCTACTTTTATTGATGTTTTTTTTTAAATGCTTTAACCTCACTTCTAGCCTACTACCTACCAAAGATAGTGGAAAAGAAAGGATATGGGGAAAATGGACCTGTTTAGAATGGGTTCTTGGGAGCAAATTCTATCTGTGTTGTTGGGAAATCAGCAGCAACAGCTGGATTTACTCACAAATACTTCACAGATAATATCAGCAGTCCAATTTGGTCAGGTTGGGAAAGAGGAATCATCAGCAGTGGCACTGTCTAGCAGAGACATCTAGGCTTCAGCCTTGGCACAAATCAAGAGGAAGCAGAAGGAATGTTAGGAGAAGATCTTGGATGTGTCTCTCTCAGGGAGGTGGAGATAAGTGAAGACTTGAGACCAGTAAGCACTGGGTGCATAGCTAGTGCTATAAGCAAGCCCACTTCAGCCTCCACCACTATCCATAGAGTTCAATTTATATTCACTCCAAACATCACATGTGCTCCAAAGGTCTTGCCTCAGCACACGTCTTGTCTCTGCATGTGTCTTGCCTTAGCACATGCATCTGTCTAGCCTGACATCACTCTGCCAATATGACCGAGCTCACAGAAGCAGCAAGAAGCTGCTATACACCACAGAAGTTTTTTGGTGTTTCTCTCTATGGACTTTTGACAAAGAGAACTCAACTACATAAGGTGGACCAATACTTACATGTTGTTAGCAAGGAATCCTTCATCACCTGTTTTTCATGTGCTTGCTTTAGCAGAATCTCTTTTTACCAGTGTCTGCTTCAGTGAAATGTTCCTTTACCAGTCTGCCTTAGACTTTCAACTGTGTCCATTTCAAGAAATCACTCCTTCACATGTTTGTCCCAGGAAAACACCATCCAACACAACTGAGTTTCCAAAGAACCTTTAAGTTTCCACTTCAGATGAATGTAATGACAAAACATAAAACTGGTGTATGAATGTTGAAATAAAAATAATAATGAGAGAGGTGGGAAAAACCCCATGTCTACATGTTCTGGACTGGGTCTCCAAAGCATAGACATTTTATAGTTTTCTATTTGACCTTAGGCCAACATCTCTCCATTTCTCATAATTCATGCAATTTCTGTGTATTCTAAGAGATGGAGGATGTTTGGTTCTGTGAGTTTTGGGTATTTCCTATTGCCTATATGAAATTATGATGTGTATTATACTGGCTAGTTTTGTGTCAACTTGACACAGGCTGGAGTTATCACAGAGAAAGGAGCTTCAGTTGGGGAAATGCCTCCATGAGATCCAGCTATAAGGCATTTTCTCAATTAGTGATTAAGGGGGGAGGTCCTCTTGTGGGTGGTGCCATCTCTGGGCTGGTAGTCTTCGGTTCTATAAGAGAGCAGGCTGAGCAAGCCAGTAAAGAACATCCCTCCATGGCCTCTGCACCAGCTCCTGCTTCCTGACCTGCTTGAGTTCCAGTCCTGACTTCCTTTGGTGATTAACAGCAATGTGGAAAATGTAAGCCGAATAAACCCTTTCCTCCCCAACTTGCTTCTTGGTCATGATGTTTGTTCAGGAATAGAAATCCTGACTAAGTCATGTATATTCCAGGCAATCGCCATCTATGCAGCCACCTGCCACTTTGGATTACCTCAGCATGCTGTTCCTCCATCCTTCCAACTGTTGCTATAGGTAACAGGACTCCTGCTATCATCAGAGGTTGAGCGTTTCACCCAAATATCTCTGCCTCTGTATATGTGGACATTTACATGTTTGTGTGCCTAACTCTTCAGAGGCTGAGGGCTTTGCATGTGCACCTTTGTCTGTACAGTCAAAGGTCACGTTAGCTTTATCCATCAGCACACAAAGGCCGGTTCGCCACTCTGTGGTGAATGATACTGCAACTGAGTGCTGGGGTTCAGGTGTTCTTTTGACAATTATTTTCATTTCTTTCAATATAAACACAAAAGTGGGTTAATGGAATCACATTTTTAATTTAAAAACTCCCATAGTAACGCACACAATTTATATCCATATGAACAGTCTGCTTTTCTTTTCTCCCCATCCTTGCCATTGCCACCAGATTTGTGTGTGTGTGTGTGTGTGTGTGTGTGTGTGTGTGTGTGTGTGTGTGTGTTTCGAGACAGGGTTTCTCTGTGTAGTCCTGGCCGTCCTGGAACTCACTCTGTAGACCAGGCTGGCCTCAAACTCAGAAATCCGCCTGCCTCTACTTCCCGAGTGCTAGGATTAAAGGCATGCACCACCAAGCCCGGCTTCAGATAATTTTTAATTTAAAATTTTTGGCATTCTGGCAATAATATGTTAAAAGATATTAGGTGATACTAATGGCTTTGATCTGCATATCTCCGATGGTTACTATTTTTGAACATATCACCATTGACCTGGTCATGTGCATAGGGTAAGTCAGTATTTTTTGATATTAGTAACTTTCATCTTATTTGTTTTTTTGGTTAATGTGGCTAGAATATTTTTTTATTAACTTTTAGAAAAGTCCCACAACTTGCATCATTTTCATCTGTTTTCCTATACGTTTCACAGATTTTAATATGGTGATTAGTAATTTGTAACTTTTTATTGAGACTAAAATATCATCTTTCTTAATTCCTAAGTTGGAGCTTATATTAGACATTCTGAATTTCTGGCACATATATTTAAAATTACGAATCTTCCTCAACTACCAAACTTCTACACATTTTAATGTTTAATTTTGATTTGTTCAAAAACTGTCTCTAATCTTTTGATCAGAATTTTATATGTAGTGTAGATTTTACTCTTTGTACCCTCTATGATTTTTTTAAAGTTATTTATCCATTAATTTTATTGAGATGAAAAGTGCATGGTGCCTATAATGATCTATTTTGCTAGAGTGTCCATGTGATATTCAGTATATATTACAATTTTCAATGAATTATTATATGTGTAACAGCTCATCAAATTTTTGAGAGTATTTGTCAGAATCTTACTTTTTACCTAACTCACCTGTCAGTTGGTGAAAATGGGATGTTGGAATCTCAATCTCTAAAAATCTCTTTTTAAAATATCTTCTTTCATTTTGCAAACAGTATTCAGTTTCTTTTAATCAGAGATTTCAGTCATTGTATCTGTAGCAATTTTGAAAAAATGCATAGCAGTTCATTCAGAGGCACTTGCTTGAATAAACTTTCCCCTAGATATGGTTAACTGGGACTTTATAAAACTAGGCTCAGAATGAGAGAAAGAATACAACAGGGTAAATGATGATGAACCAACATTGGCATAGTCAAATTTATGTCATCAAAGGGATAAACTGACGTTCTAGGAACCTTCTGCCTTACATGCAGCTATGTGAGCTCTGTCAAAAGTAATAATTAAGTAAGCAATGGAACAGCTTTTGCACAAAAGAAAACCCAAAAAGTTAGAGAAAAACACACTTTTAAATAACAGCATATTATTTAAATGGAAAGTATATTTTTTGAATTCTGAAAATTGAGTCATCAGACATTACAAAATTTTATTTTCCAATGTCAGCACAGGGGTTATAAGCTTTCTTGGCCACACTCTGGGGGATGGAGATCAAAACTAAGGTCTTCGTACTTTAGTAGCAAGTGCCCTTATTCATCGTGCTGTCTTCCTTGGTTAATCCTTTCAGGTTCTTAAAAATCATAATCTATAGATATGTAAAAATTGTGGTGATGTATAGGCAAGGTACAATAATATTGTGTGATTATAAAAACAAAACAAAACCCAAAGTGTAATATTAGTAAAGTAAACACAGAAATTGCATTTCCTTCAGTAGATATAAGACATATCTATGCATATTTGTGCTTTTGAATTATTTCCAACAAATGATCCAAACAAGGTAAGCTATATAAGAAAACTGAAGCACTTGAGATTAATCGACCACAACCCAATATATGAGGCAGATATAAGCTATTGGCACCTCAAGTCCCTGTGGGGAACATATTGACAAATAGAATTGGAGAGATTTTGAACATTCTATACAGCATAATTACTATGTTGTCAGGCTCCCACAAAGTGAGCTGGTTTGGCAGCTATAGCATAAACACAATACAGACTTTAATCAAACTTGACTACTTAAAGTTATATTATCAGATTTCAGTTTTATTCATGAATCTGGCAAGTAAATGAAATTAAATTAAAGTCTATAAGGAGCAATGGCTTAAATATTGTGTTGTCTCATTTGGCAGGGTTTGGGTGGGCTGAATTTAGAGGAAAAAGAAAAAAACATACAACCCTGGCGAAAAGAATTTAAAATAACAACAAAAACAACCCCGGTGTGTTCCTCCACTGAGCTTTTGCCCGTAGGCAACAGTTAGTACTTCAAGCAGAAATGCAATCTAGGAATGATTATGGGAATTTCAATGGGAACATATTACCAGAGATAGTGAAATAGCAATACAACTAATGTAACATTTTACAGCTTATTTTACATTGGAGTTTAAGGCAATTACTTCATGGTAGGAAATTCCAAACTTACAATTAAAAGCAATTGTCTTATAGTTGTATCATAACTGAAAATGCCTAGCCCTTCTAGCAAAAAAGGCTGGTGTGTGCGGAGATGGCCTTGTGGATCACAGACAAAACCTGGAACTTTTCTAGCATCGCTCTGACTGTACGTGCTTTCTCTGTGGTTACCGTCTCAAATTAAGATGCTTATCTTTTCTTACCTCTTGATGTTGGCATTCTGTCTAAACTCCACCCCCACAGTGCCTGGCAGCAGTCAGGTGTGCTCCTCCCCAGTTACTGGAGACAGGCAAGCTAGGCCCAGTATGAAAGGGGCTGCTTGGCCCCTGCTCTCTCCCTTACTCCAGCTTCTCTCCCTTGCCTCTTGCCCCCTTGCTCCCTCTCACTCCCCATTCCCTTCTCCCCTCTCTCCACGTGGTTATGGCCGGCCTCTACTTCTCTACTTTCTCCTCTCTGCCTCTTTTAATTCCCCTCCCCATCCCCTAAAAAAATTTTACACTACATTATACCTGTGTGTCTGGTCCCTCAGGGGGAAGGGATGCCTTGGCATGGGCTCACTGAGGCACCCCTTTTCGCCACATCCCCCCAGAACATATACTTACAGCTCTTTCTCTTTTTATAATCACAACACTTGACATATGTAGAATGAAAATTAACATGTTCACCTTAAGTTGAAACTGGTTTAGTTTTTATAATCTACACATGATCCTTACATTAGTAGTTGTTGTTGTGATATCATAACCAAATGTAACTCATACAAGAAACAGTTTATTTTGGGGAGGGAGGGAAGGAGAGAGAGAGAAAGAGGAGAGAGAGAGAGAGAGAGAGAGAGAGAGACAGAGACAGAGACAGAGACAGAGACAGAGACAGAGACAGAGAGACAGAGACAGAGACAGAGACACACAGAGAGAGAGACAGAGAGAGAGAGCTATGAAATGGAGGCATGACAAAAGGTGTCCAGAACAGAAAATTGGCTGATCACAATTCTTTTCTATACCTGGGAAACAAAGCACAGTAACAGTGGAGTGAAACTATGCACTCTCAAAATATGACCCATGACATACTTATTGTTTCTCTCATAACCTCCCAAACAGAGGTAACTATGGGAGACCACATGCCCAAATGCATAAAAGGATGGTGCACATTACTCAATCAAACCAACTAACAGAACTCTAAATAAAACCATTTTCACTGCCAAGAGTTTAAGCACATAACAAGCTCAAAAAAAAAAAGAGAGTTTAAGCATAGTTAATAAATTTTGTAAACTTTCCAGTTTTCAACTCCATATAAAAGCAAATTATTTCAATTCTTCCACACAAATAACAGTTATACAGTTTGACTAACAGTTATAGCAAACTATCTGTCTTGAAGAGCCAATTTCCTTTCAATGAAAAGAATAAATTTACTCCCACTTTATAAGTGGAGTGATCAACACTTTCAGTATTGTTTCGAAAACTTCACTTATCTTTGATCCTAAGAGATAAATTAATAGTTTCTTAGCAGCCATTGAATTTTGTCCCATCTGTGTATGCCAACTATACCTATCACTTTAATTTTAATTATATCTAGCAATAAAATGTAAGGACAAAAAGGGCTCTAAATTGAATGATCTAAGGGAAAACTAATTAAATTCTTTAGTAGCTTTGTTGTTAAATCCAATGATAAGAAATAAAGATAAAGTGGTCATACTGCTCCATAAAATACCTTAGAGTCTTTACTGTTTAAGTATACCGAACAGAAAATCATTGATGATATATTTGGTGAAAAAAAAAAATGATGGCAAAGAATAAAAATGAAACACAACTCTCAGAATTCTTCACAAAGTCTAGAACTTCTAGACTTTCAACCTGATACATTTTATTTTCTTCATAAAGAACTTTACTTATACAATTTTAATTAATTTATTATCTCCAATTTAAGTAGTATAATTAGCTACTACAGTATAAAAAAATATAGTCATTAGATGAATAAATGGTAAATAAAAACAAAACTCACAAAATGTAGACAGAGATCCTGACAGTGTCATCTACTTACTTTAGCAATTGAGCAATTACATAGTGAATGATTTTAAAAACTAATAAAAGGATTGGACAGATGCTCTAGTGGATAAAGAACTTGCTTTGCAATTGTCAGGACCTGAGTTCAATAATCCAGGCCCCAGAAAATGACTGTGTGTGTGGCAGCCAGGGACAGAGAATGGGGATTCCTGGGGCAAGGTAAGTACAGTAACCAGTTTGATTGGCAAACTCTAGTTTCAGGAGAGACATATATTAATACATATGATGTCAGAGACTAGAAAAGACAACCTTTTTCAACTTTTCCCTCACATGCTCTGGCACACATGTGCATGCGCAGTCACAAGTATATACACACCCAAGTGTGTGTACACACACAGATATTCACACCATAAACACATACCTGGCAAACTTGCCAGTTATAAATGAGTATTTCATATCTCATCCGTCTGTGGCAATGATTTACATCTGATGTGGGAAATAGCTGATCTTTTAAGAAATATAAATATGAAGTGAATGTCACATTTGACTATCTAAACATATTAGTGTGAAAATAAACATATCCTTGCTATTTATTCCATAGCCATTAATATCAAAAGTAACATACAAAAAGAGATATTGAATTTGGCATGCAGCTCATTTTTAGAATGATAAGGAAATAAATTAATAATCACTTGTGAAATGACAAGGTGAAACACCTTCAAACACGTCAACACCACCATTCCACGTTAGGGTATCTGACACAGCTCATCAAGAGTTTAAAGGTGCAGTTTGACTGTTGTTAGACATGGAAATGCTTCATTATTCATAGTGCACCAGAAGCATAAACAAAACTCCAATTGTTTTCCTCAAGGGTTTGGAGAGAAGCCAACCCTCCAGAACTCTATGTGCAAAGCAGAGGGTACCATAGAAAGGAGTGAGCAGTAGTCACAGGGGCAGTGCACAACTGACAGTAGTCACAGGGGCAGTGCACAACTGACAGTAGTCACAGGGGCAGGACACAACTGACAGTAGTCACAGGAGCAGGACACAACTGACAGTAGTCACAGGGGCAGTACACAACTGACAGTAGTCACAGGGGCAGGACACAACTGACAGTAGTCACAGGAGCAGGATACAACTGACAGCAGTCACAGGGGCAGGACACAACTGACAGTAGTCACAGGAGCAGAACACAACTGACAGTAGTCACAGGGGCAGTACACAACTGACAGTAGTCACAGGGGCAGTACACAACTGACAGTAGTCACAGGGGCAGGACACAACTGACAGTAGTCACAGGAGCAGTACACAACTGACAGTAGTCACAGGGGCAGGACACCACTGACAGTAGTCACAGGAGCAGTACACAACTGACAGTAGTCACAGGAGCAGTATACAACTGAGGGTCCTGCCTGTGGGAAGCCTTGAGCTTAGGGTTACCTTCAGTGCATTTGCATTCTTTGACCTGCCTCAACTTGAGTGCAGCAGGTATTAGTGCCCTGTGAATGGCTAGCTTGACATTAGAGAATATATTTGCATACACTTAATTCATGATTACTTTTTTTTTAAAGATTGAGGCATAATATGCAATGGTTAGATAGATATTCACATCTCGCAGACACAAAAAGTTAAAAAAAAAAAAAACAAATTTTAAAAACTATCAGGCTTCAGTATCCAGTGCCAAATTCAGCCTGCAAACTATTTCTGTAAATACTGCAAACTGTTAATTGCTTTTACATTTTCATGCTTTTACATGAAAATGGCAATGTCTAGCAGGATGAGAATGTGCATTAACAACTGCTTTAGAGAGTATATGACTCTTCTCTCTCTTCCACCATTGTGGAACTCTGAGAAACAGTCATGTGCTCTCTCTGTCCTGTGTCACATCTAAACTGTCTGCTGATGACACAGTGCTCAGTCTGGACTTATGCGTCAAGACTCGAGAGCAGGCACACCATTGAGGAGACCCATGGATCACAGGGCTCTGGCACCTAGGCTGCTGTCCTGACCTACAAATTAATACTCCTGTCTTCTTTTAAGACCACAGGATTAGAAAAAAGTGCCCATATTAGCCTTAGTGCAGAGGGCATAACAAGTTTAACAGGAATGTGTGCCTTGGTTTAAAGGCACAAAGATAAACGTTGAGAATCTAAGGACAAAAATACAGTTGAGATAAAACTCTCTGTCATTTGGAATCAGAAAGAGCTGGAAGTTGAATATTCTGAAGATTAATGTCCATAGAGAATGGGTATACATGTGGTGTTATCTTGTTCAATGATAAATCAGTGGTGCTTATATGTCTTCATCTATGCCCTACATTGTGGCAATCTTGTATATCTTTTATCAATAAGAGATTAATTTTTAAATAATAAATATATGTTTATATACATACCTACAAATATAGAGATAGTTTATCCAAACTGTCTCTACAGATATGGAACTCTGAGAAAAATTTATGTGAGGAAGTAGAGACTTATAATGAAACATAAAATTAGGTATGAAACCACTCTAACTAGAAGAAAGTTGGGCTGGTACCATTCTAACATCACTGGAATAATTCTTAACTTTACTCTTAGTAAATTCATCATGGAGGATTAGCTTATCATTTCCAATCCACATTCATGTATATGTCATTCAAAACCAGATAATCGTATTGGTAAGGTTTATTAAATTTGCTTCAATAAAAACATTTGTTTTGAGAAGATATTGAGTTTATAAATATTAGTGTATGAAACAGGGGGATATGATATAGAGAGACCAGCAGATGGGTTCTGGGTACACATTTCTGTCTTTCTGATATCTAGCACTTCAGGGAGTTGTTTTATTCTTTATGAAAATGTAATTTAATGAAGATTCCTGAAGACCTGTAGGAGTTTTTTGAAGATGGACAAGAACCAATGAGCCACTTTTCACATTGCGGTGGGTGAAAGGAAACCTGTTCATGCACATTCTGTCAACACTGTGATGTTTCATTAAGACATAGTTCTACAATTTTTATTTATGTTTTTATTGTCTCACTCATTTACATTCCAAATCTTTTCATCTTCCTGATCTCCCTCCAATAGTTCTTCACTCCACCTCTTTCCCTTTGCCTCTGAGAGGGTGCTCGCCAACCCAACCGCAGCCTCCCCTACCCCGCTCACCCTTGCTCCCACCTTTAGCTCACCCCCTAACCCTGCATCCTGCTTTCTTACAATTGAGAATAGCAGTATTCTGGGAAAAAGAGAATAATACACCTTTGATCACAGACAAATATGTCCACATATTTGTGATGCTGACACAAAGCTGAAATCTATAGCCTTACTTCTAGTAATTGTAGAATAGTTTCTAATATGACAACATTGACATTGTTTTGTTGTACAATGTTGCAATAGTCATTAAAACATTTTTCACTTTTCATCTAAATTCTGATATAACATTGCAGGCATTTCTCCCAAGTCAGCTATCTGTATAATGTTAGATTTGTATTTCGTTTTATTATCAAAGCATTATGGAATCAAAATCATTTGTTTTGCTAATGCAAGCCAGATATTTGCATGCCTAATCCTGAGAGTATAGCTTCATATGGCCATTCATTTCAGCACAATAAGAGTGGAGCAAATAAAATGCCAGATGGATAAATAGGCAATAACAAATTAGATCTGAGATAAAATTCAAGAATGGCACAGAGCAACAGGGAAGAAAAATACACATTTTGGCTGGTGGGATGGAGGGTGATATATTAGGTATTGAACTTAGGGCTTTCCTTACCTACCTAACCTCCCAATCACTAAGATATATTTCCAGCCATCATCTTACATCTTATTTTTAACTGAAGTCTCATTAAACTGTTTGGGATCACATTGAACTCATTCTATAGCCCAGGTAAACCTTGACCTTGCTGTCTTCCAGCTATAGATCAAACAATTGAGTCACTAGGCCAGCAAAAAGTATATATTTAAGATATTGTATCTTTAAAAGATATTCAGTTTTTATGATATGTGAAAATAAGTCAGAGCCAATGAAACATAAATGTATTATTTAACAAAACATGTTTGTCAGGATGGTAACACTTTTAGATAAGTAAATTCTGCAACAAGTAAGAAAGCTACAGTTAGAAACCAAATGTCCAGAATATTTTACTGGTGCCAACCATGATGGTGAGTGGCACCTGCAATATCTTAACATCATTCTTGGGACAACCTTTAATATCAATGTTATTATTTGCTTAAGGATGGGAATCCTAAGGCTTAATGAGTTTGATTGACTTGTTCAAGGTAAAGCAGCTGTTACCTCTGCCATCAATATTCACACTCCACCCCCACTGACTCCAAAATCTCATTGCTTGATAATATTCAACATCTATAAAACATTCATTTCTTTCCTCTTCAATAATATATTAAATGTGAAATTAGAAAGAGGTTTTTAAAAAGGATATTATTGGCGCCGGCACAGGGTCACCTAGAATGTGGGGTGGGCAGACACCCCCATGGTCCCTAGAAGACTGCACATGCGATCTTAGGATCACTGGTGAGTGGAACACAACATCTGCTCTAATCTAATTGCACATGGAACCTGAGACAACACTAGTGCAGCAGAGAACCAGCCTGACCAGGGACACAAGCCCCTACTGGTCTGCACCAGCACCAGGTCACCTAGGACACAGATTCAGTGGACACTCCCAAGGTCCCTAGTGGATTGCCCAAGCAATCTTAGGATCACTGGTGAGTGGAACACAACAGGTGCTCCAATCCAATAATGACGGGCCTGTTACAGCAGGAACAAGGACACCAGAGCCTTTCCTGACCAGAGGCTCAGGTTCCTTTTAGTCACTTCAGGTTTACCTTGGTTTCAAACAGACCAGACAACTCCACGGTCCTCAAAGGAGACACCATTTCTACGCACTGTAACACGCCCAGAATCTTAGGTCAACAGAATCCCAGGGTAACAGGAGCTGGGTCACACTAGTATTTGAGTGTCTCAGAGGAGCTTGACTGCCAAGAACTTAGACACATCCAGAATCTCAGGTTCACAGGAGCCCACAATCAAAGAATCACGAGAAATCTGGACTCTGAGAAGTCATGAATCAACTGGGATTATAGGAAGGACAGGCTCCAATCAGACATATTGAGGGCAGCAAGCACTAGAGATAATCAGATGGCAGGAGGCAAGCATAAGAACAGAAGCAACAGATACCAAGGTTACTTGGCATCATCAGAAACAAACTCTCCCACCATAGCAAGTCCTGGATACACCATCACACCAGAAAAGCAAGACATGGACCTAAAGTCACTTCTCATGATGATGATGGAGGACTTTATGAAGGAAATACTGGAAATCACAGGGAAACAGATAGAAGACTTTGAAGTGGAAACACAAAAATCCCTTAAAGAGTTACAGGAAAATGCTACCAAACGCTACCAAAAGGAGATGGAATTGAACAAAACCATCCAGGATCTAAAAATGCAAGTAAAAACAATGAAGAAAACCCAAAGGGAGACAAATCTGGAAATAGAAACCCTAGGAAAGAAATCAGGAACCATAGATGCAAGCATCAGCAATAGAATACAAGAGATGGAAGAGAGAATCTCAGCTGCAGAAGATTCCATAGGGAACATGGACACAACAATCAAAGAAAATGCAAAATGCAAAAAGATCCTATCTCAAAACATCAAGGAAATCCAGGACACAATGAGAATACCAGACCTAAGGATAATAAGAGTAGATGAGAATGAAGATTATCAATTAAAGGGCTAGCAAAAATCTTCAACAAAATTATAGAAGAAAGAGATGCCCCTGAACATTCAAAAAGCCTACAGAACCCCAAATACTGGACCAGAAAAAAATTGCTTCCTACACATAATAATCAGAACAATGAATGCACTAAGTAAAGACAGAATATTAAAAGCAGTAAGGGGAAAAAGTCAAGTAACATACAAAGGCAGGCATATTAGAATTACTCCAGACTTCTCACCAGAGACTATGAAAGCCAGAAGATCCTGCACAGACTTTATACAGACCCTAAGAGAACACAATGCCAGCCAGGCTACTATACCCAGATAAACTCTCAATTACCATAGATGGAGAAACCAAAGTATTCCATGACAAAATGAAATTCACACAATATCTTTCAACAAATCCAGCCCTTCAAAGGATAATAACGGAAAAACACAAGTACAAGGACAGAAACCATGCCATAAAAAAAGCAAGAAAGTAATCCTTCAAAAAACCTAAAAAAAGACAGCCACAAGAAGAGGATGCCAACTCTAACAACAAAAATGACAGGAAGCAACAATTACTTTTCCTTAATATCTCTTAATATCAATGGACTCAATTCCCCAATATAAAGGCATAGACTAACAGATTGGCTACACAAACAGGACCCAACACTTTGCTGCTTACAGGAAACTCATCTCAGAGAAAAAGACAGACACTACCTCAGAGTGAAAGACTGGAAAACAATTTTCCAAGCAAATGGTCTGAAGAAACATGCTGGAGTAGCCATTTTAATATCGAGAAAACTCCACTTCCAACCCAAAGTTATCAAAAAAGACAAGGAGGGGCACTTCATCCTCATCAAAGGTAAAAATCTTCCAAGATGAACTCTCAATCCTGAATATCTATGCTCCAAATGCAAGGGCAGCCACATTCATTAAAGAAACTTTAGTAAAGCTTAAAGCACACATTGCTCCTCATACAATAATAGTGGGAGACTTCAACACCCCGCTCTCATCAATGGACAGGTCCTGGA
>NC_034604.1:78628667-78635632 GCF_900095145.1 Mus pahari | reverse complement strand
ATACAATTTGTAAAACACATGAAATTCAAGAAGAACAAAGAACAAAATGTGGACACTTCTCCCCTTCTTAGAATTGGGAACAAAACTTCCATGTAGGTGTTACAGAGACAAAGTTTAGAGCTGAGACAAAAGGATGGACCATCCAAAAACTGCTCCACCCAGGGGTCCATCCCATAATCAGCCACCAAACGCAGACACTGTTGCATATACTAGCAAGAACTTGCTGAAAAGACCCTGATATAGCTGTCTCTTGTGAGGCTATGCCAGTACCTGGCAAACACAGAATTGGATGCTCACAGTCAGCTATTGGATGGAACATAGGGCCCCCAATAGAGGAGCTAAATTACCTAAGGAGCTGAAGGGGTTTGTAACCCTATTGGTGGAACAACAATATGAACTAAACAGTACCTCCAGAGCTTGTGTCTCTAGCTGCATATGTAGCAGAAGATGGTCTAGTCAGCCATCATAGGGAGGAGAGGCTCCTTGGTCTTGCAAACTTTATATGCTGCAGTACAGAGGAACACCAGGGCTAAGAAGGGGGAGTGGCTGGGTAGGGGAGCTGGGGGGGGGAGGGTATAGGGGACTTTGGGGATAGCATTTAAAATGTAAATTTAGTAAATACCTAATAAAAATAGGGAAAAAAGCATAATAATATTGTAGGTTAAAATAATACTGATCCTTGAAAGATGGCTTAGACGTTAAGAGTAATTGCTGGCTGCTCTTTCATACAACTAGCATACAGTTTTCTGCACTTTCATTAAGTTAAATTAAATGACCTATAACTGCACCTTAGGGGATCTCTGAACTCTACAGACACTCATGCACTCATGGCATATACATGCATATACACACACACACATGTACACACACAGATACATTCATAATGACATACACATACATGTGTGTAAGTTAAAAATATGCAAATTTCCATTGTTAACAGATGGGTATGATTAGAGTCATGAGACATACTTTAGTAAATGTTTCAGTTTGTTGATGAGATTTTATTCTTTTATTAATCAATTACTCACTGTATATTCCACACAATTTTTATTTGTCCTCGGGGGATTTGATAAATCTTTTGGAATAACAGAAGATAATTCAGAAGAGTCTCTGGACAACAGAATGCTGACAATATGGCTTTGTAATCACAAACAGAATATGGTCGTAATATACAATTAGGATTTGTATTTAATTAGTGTCTCAAAAGTGGCTTCGGATGAAGCAGTCTATAACTGTAACTATTATGTTTGACTGAAATTTTCCAAAAGGTAATTGGTTTCTATAAAATCATTCTGTGCAGCATGCTAATCTGTTTAGGTATCTATGGGATACTCTTGTGCCTAATGCATCCTGGCAGGTTTACTAGAAACCCATGATGATCTATATTAGCTGCTTCATGGGAAAAATTTTTGAGGATTCTACATCTGTTATAACAAGTTCCCTAGCTGAAGACTATTGTGTGCTACAGTATGCTCAAAACCAAACAAAGCTAAACCAACAATATAATGTGGGAATTCACATAATCAGCTGTTCTCATACTGGAACACACTGAGACTCATTCCTAAAAATAATGATAGCTTTTTCTCAAAGCAGAATTTGTGGGGGTTTTTGCAAGTTTTTCTGCTTCATTCCTTATATAAGGGAAAATATACACAAAATTAGAGGCAACCACATCATCTTCTTTTATCTTCAATTTCCTTTAGATGAGAGATCCAAGGTAACTAAAATTAATATGAAATCTATATGTGCTTAGGGCCAGTATTTATCTCTTAGGATTAGACAATATAACAGGGATATTGTGAAGAAACTGCTTTTGCGCCTCTCAGCAACTACGGACCACCTGATCATTCAACTTAGAGGTGGAGTCTAATGTAGTTTCTCGATCCTTTCTAGAATATCAACTGAAGATATCATCCCTGTCTTCCATAGGTATAATCCTAAGATTATGTGCATGCATAGTCTACGTCTTGTGTTGGGGGCACTAACAGGAGACCCCTGGGTCATCTGAAACTTACAATCTTTTTGCTTCTTTTTTCATGGTTTTTCTTGAGCCTTAGGTTCAGAAGCAGCAGTGCAAATGTACCAGTTGGGACAACCTCCTGTCATTTATCCTCTTCATGTTGATCTGATGTATTCTCTGTAATAGTCTCATATATTGAAAAGGAAGCACTTTTGATGAGGTGTGAGAGTTACACTTATCTGTGTGTAGAGAGATAAAAATTTAGAATACAGTTAGAAATTATATTGGAAAATGGCAGTAGTAGGTTCTCCTTTAGCATCTATCATCTCTCCAGCTAGGGAGGTTGGCTGGTTCTATAGTACCAGACATGTGTTTTATTAAACCACTCATTAGTCATATTATCTCATTGTCATGCAGTACTCCTCCATTCTTACATGATTAAACATATTTTTAAGTGAGGTATTTATGGGACAATACATTTGAAAATCAAGATTTGAGTTTTGCAGGGATGCATTTTGAATGACAGCCAAATATGCCTTGCAGATATGACTAGAAACACAAAGTCAAACAAGTATGTCCACTGAATTAATGAACCATATATATGACTATTTTGCTTATCAAATTAAGACAACTGTTAATCTGTGCTGATGTTACTGGAGTTTTGACTCAAAATCAATAGATCTTTTGTCTAGGGCTATGTTGCAGTTCACAGTTGGAGTTCCTACTTCCTAGAGGAATCACATTGTTGGAGAGTTGGGTAAGGTGAGGCATTCTTTATATATGGGAACATGTTGCAATGCACTGGATTAGTGACCTCTTTTAAATTGTGATGTCAAGCTCCAGTTTTACCTTTGAGAATCCTTTATTGGACAATTTCTAGCCTCCCTAAGGCCAGGGAATACTGAGAAAATTATTTAAGTCAGATTAGTCTCAGAACTTGAATGATTATTTATCTAATCATTCTAGTAACTTACATTTAGAAATGTATATGTCCCTTGTTATCTCGCCAATATTAAACATAGAATAACTGCAAATACATGTGCCTTTACTAGATAAAGAAAAAAATTTTAAAAATTGTTATAAAAATTTAATCTACATATTTTAAGTTTTTACTAGTTTGTATTTTTCTCTCTTAGTTGTCCAAGTACTCTCAAGATATTAAGCAGAGTTGTTAAATTATTGCTGAATTTTAAGTACATTTGGACAAGGAGTTCAATTACCAG
Organism: Mus pahari; assembly: GCF_900095145.1. Lineage (NCBI taxonomy): Eukaryota > Metazoa > Chordata > Mammalia > Rodentia > Muridae > Mus > Mus pahari. The sequence continues at coordinate 78,632,449 of NC_034604.1, read as the reverse complement.
GCTCAAAGCATGACCAGCAATTATTTTTGCCAGTTTGACTTTCCAAATGTTTCACTGGCATTTACATGGGGATCTTTTGTCAATCAACGTCTCCAAACACAACCTGCTATTATTTCTTCTCTTCTCCTGGAATTCTTAATTAAAAAAAATAGATGATTTAAGCAGTACAAATGATACAGCAGAGTGACAAGTGCTTAAAGCCAGAGTGTCATTTAGTGAATTATTCTCTCATTTGAAGTAATTATGATCCAGATCCACTCCTTAATTAGCCCAACTTTTTAAAGAGATTAGAAAGGAGGAAATCTCTCTTCTACAGATGTCTTAGAAAGCTCTTTGCTTTATCTACCATATAATTGTATTATTATTCTTTGGCATACCTAGACATTTGACTGTTTTTCTCATCGGTCTTGTTCCTTTTTAAACACTTTCTACTAAAACCTTTTAAATTCAATTTTAATAAATAGAAGAAATAGAAACAGAGAGTATTTATATATGTGACAACAACAGCAAAAATGTAGAAAGAGAAGCTAATAATGAAATAAAAGTGGGAGGCATTACAGGGAAACACTAATGTATGTGGAGCTGAAAGGAAAGTTAAATATATGTGAAAGAATCAATGATACTGGAGAGGGAAGGCATGTCTCTCTGACCAAGTTAGTCATTATATATGTGAAAGAGTGGATGATACTGGAGAGGGAAGACATGTCTCTCTGACCTAGTTAGTCATTATATATGTGAAAGAGTGGATGACACTGGAGAGGGAAGGCTTGTCTCTCTGACCCAGTTAGTTATTACCAGTTTGGAAAGGTTAGGTTTACTTGGCTTACCCTTCAATGTCGTAGTCTCCCACTGTAGAAAGACAGCATGGGAACTTAAAGAGGAAAGAAATCTGGAAGAAGTAGCTGTGTAGAAACCAGGGAAGGATGCTGCTTACTTGTTTGTTCCACATATTCGCTCAGCCTGCTTTGCTGGAGAACACAGGACCACAAGCCTAGGGGTAGCCCCACACTTAGTGAGCTTAGCTGTTCTAAATCAATCACTAATTAAGAAAATGTGCCATGGGGTTGGCAAAACTCTAGTCTTATGGGGGCATTTTCTCAAGTGAGACTCCCTCTTCACTAATGGCTCAAGGTTGTGTCAAGTTGACATAAATATAACCCTCATACTCCACCCTTTCCTAGATTGACTCAGTATCATTTCATATATTATTAACATTACATTTGTTAGCCATGGGCTTCAATGAATTCTTTTAAAGAAAGAACATTAAGGCTGGAATGATGGCTTAGCTGGTCAGAGCTCAAAACTCACTTGTAAAAATCAGTTTCAGTTCTGGCCATTGAACTAAGTCAGTTCACAACCATCTTTAACTTTAGCTCAGGGGACTTAGCATCCATCCTTTTCTGCCATCTGCAGGTATCTGCACACATGTGAAGGTATTTTCACACACACACAAGCACACACACACACAATTTCACACAATACTAAAATAAAATAAAAATATTGTTCACTCTAGTCCTATTTACAATCAAGAAATTAAAACAATATAAATATCCTTCAACACATGAATGAATACTGAAAATGTGGTATGTATACATGACAGAATATTACTAATCTGTGAAGAAAGATGGAATAATGAAATTTGCAAGTAAAATGATGAAAACTAAAAACATTTTATGAAATGAACTAAGCACAACTGTTAAAATGAATTCAAACTTTACTCAGTTGAGTTTGTGTGTTCCTTCTTAACTGAGGTTCCTAGATACAAATCTTTGAATATGTGTATAGTCTATACAGTGACTATAATTCTTTAAAGATCTAATTCAAAGAGTGTGAAACAGGTAAGATGCCACATGAATACTTATAAAGTTTTCTTTTAAAAATTATAAATGACCTGTAAAAGCACATTAATTCATTCCAGAACCAAGAATATTCACCAAAATGGGAAAGAGAATAGTGGCATGAAAATAATTTAGGAAGAAAATAAAATTAGAAGAAAAAGGACAAATAAAAATACAAGTGAAAACGTCAGTGAATGAATTAAAAGCACTAGACACAATGTCACTACTAATCTCAGCCAAATAAAAGAAAGAATAATAAGGATTTTGGACAAGAGCATTACTGTAAACACAATGACTGAGAATTCTAATACACAATCAAAAAAAAAAAAAAACAAACTCAAGAAGCCCAAAAACAGAAGAACAAACTAAGATTCACCATAAAGACAAAGTATGCCTATTCAATGAAATTACAGCATAAAATCTTCCTACTCAAGAGAAATAAATGTATATAAAAATTGTTTAGAAACCAAAACCAAGATGTTAATGACCAGAGAAGAATGCCCTAATGAAAGCTAATGGGAAGGTGACAAGTGTACAATACTTCAATGAAGCAATCAACCAAAAAAAAGTTAGAGTCTGCAAAGGAAGAACATCAGCTCATCTATAAAGACAATGTATCAGAACAGCATTATTAGCTGTTATTATTTCTCTTATTAGCAATACTAGAGGACAGAGAAGAATGGAACTATATATTTAAAATCTTGAGTAAAAGTTGACAATTATCTTTGTATATCAATCAAAACTTTCTCCTAAAATTAAAGCAAATGTAAGACAAAAAAAAAAAAAAACTAAGGCAGTTTATGATGAAACTTCAATTATTTAAAGGAAAACCATATGCAGAGATGGAAGGAAGAACTCATTATGAAGATCACATACCATGACCAACTTAATTTCACTCCAGAGATGTGAGATTGGTTCAATATGCAAAATCAATAAACTTAATTCTCAGGAAAATTAGGCCTAAGGACAGAAATCATATGATCATTTCAATCAGCATAGTAAAGACTATCTACAAACTTTAAAATCCATTTATAATGAAAATCTCATTATATAGGCAACAGTCTATATAGGAGATAGACTTCAAAATAATGTAAAAGTAAGAAAAACTGTGAAAAATCTTTAACTTTTTTTCCTGAAAAAAATGAAACAAGAGTGCTCATTCTTTCTGTTCTTCTTTAGCATTGTATTTAAAATATTAGCTACAGCCTACCCATTACAAGGGAAATAAATAAAAATTATGTAAGTGGGGACAGAGAAATGGCTCAACAGCTAACAACATTCTTACAGCAGGCTAGTGTTCAGGTGTTTGAATGTATATAGCAGGTAGCCACCTCCATTTTTAGCTGAAGATTCAGGAGATCTGACACCTCCTTCCCATCTTTGTTGATATTAATTATGCTCATGGTGCATGTGCCATTACAAAGGAGAATGTTCACACTCATAAAACAAAACCTTTTATAAAAACACTTCAAAAGAGTGGGGGGAGCAGGGTGTGGTGGTGTGTGCCTTTAATCCCAGCACTTGGGAGGCAGAAGCAGGCAAATTTCTGAGTTAGAGGCCAGTCTGGTCTATAGAGTGAGTTCCAGGACAGCCAGGGCTACACAGAGAAACCCTGTCTCAAAAGGAAAAAAAAAAAAAAGAGTGGGGGATACAAATAAGTCAAACTATCTGTGGGATGACATGATTTCATATTAAGAAGAATTTAAGTCTATAAGAATAATCTTAGAACTGATAAAAGATCAGAATGTAAAAGCAGCATGCAAAAATCGCTATCCCATTCATAGTAGTTTCAAAGCAGTAAAATACTGCAGTGTAACCTAACCAAGGAAATGAAAGATCTTTAAAATGAAAATATTAAGGTACCAAAAGAGAGAAAGAAAGAAAGAAAGAAAGAGAGAGAGAGAGAGAGAGAGAGAGAGAGAGAGAGAGAGAGAAAAGAAGAAG
>NC_034604.1:78583533-78628472 GCF_900095145.1 Mus pahari | reverse complement strand
AGGGAAGGGAAGGGAAAAGGGAAAAGGGGGGAAAAGGGGAAAAGGGGGAAAGGGGAAAAGGGAAAAAAGGGAAAACAGAAAAGGAAAAAAGGGAAAAGGGAAAAGGGGAAAGGGGAAAGGGAAAAGGGAAAAGGGAAGGGAAGGGAAAAGAAAATTTAGGAGGAATATAGGAAATTGGATGTACCTCCAAGCTTGTTGATTTGCACAATTAGCAAACCCTATTAAACTCTATTAAAATATCGAGGGGCTAGAGAGATGGCTCAGTAGTTAAGAGAACTGACTACTCTTCCAGAAGTCCTGAGTTCAATTCCCAGCAACCACATGGTAAAATAACTTATTAGAAAGACTAAGTCTTTTTGAATATTCAAAGCACTGGTGATTTTGAGGTTATCATTCTATCTGATCTGTAATTGTACCACAAAGTCACACTATTAGTAATAGCATGGCACTTTAAGAAAAACTAAGACCAACAGAATAGAACATAACACCCCCTCCAAACACCACACAAATAGAAATATATAGCCTTCTAATTTCTAATAAAAGCACCAAAAGCTCATCTTGTCTAACAGTAAGTCTTTTTAATAGATGGTGTTGGGAAAACTGAATGTAGTTATATAGAAAATACAGTAGATTAGAATAATACACTGCACATGGAAATTCAACTCAAAAAAGAATCAAATACTTTGATGTAAAATACGGAGTTCAAAACTTGTAGAGGGAAACATGAGCAAAATGCTTCAAAGTATGAAGTCTCCGAATCTGCCAGTTTCCTGACCTTAGAATCTATAGCAACAGCAATTGTGAGAAAAATTTCGCAAGTTTTTCTGTCTATGATATTTTCTTGCCCAATAAGAGTAAGTTGGTATCTGAACTAGGATTTAACCCCATGTCAGACTGAGGCCAACTGAAAATGCTCAGTTGCTTGCTAACCTGCCCTTAACTTTAACTGTGTTGGTTTCCTTGCAACCAGATTATTTGGTGAATAACTCCCTAGTTTAGTGAGCTGCAGTAGCAAGGCCAACCACATCTATGGATAGTAAATACTTCAGTATTTAGCTTAATCTCTATCATCATCAGACATGTATTAAGATATGTTTTATGAAGTCTGATGTAGCAAAAGAATTTGCAAAGAATAACTGTCAGATGTTAGAGAGGAACATGATGTGATTACACATTTCCAAATCCTAAGCAACCATGTAGAATGCTGAGGAGTGAAGGCACAAATCTCTAAGGAATGGACAGTTAGTTAATTGGTCCAGAGATAGATGCATCACAGTTCAGCAATGCTGACACTTTCCTTTCTTTCCAGGATGCCATCTCTTCACATCCACCTATGGAGCATCCATGAATAACACAACTATTTTACATTCATTTCTTGACATACAGAATTAAAATCAATGTATAACAGTGGTCTAGGAACATGATTCAGTTAGTAAAGTGTTTGGCAAGCAAGAGTGATGACAGGGGTGTGATTCTTCAGCAGCCACATGAAAGGCTGGTGTGAGTGTGCACAAATACTCTCAGCACTAGGAAAGTGGAGTCAGGAGGACTCCTGTAGCTGGATGAACTGGCAATCTCCAGGCTCAATAATGACTCCATTTCAGAAAATATGGTGAAGAGTAGTTGATGAAGATATCCCATATTTATTTCTAGCCTGCACACTTCCCTCTTTATATATGTACATCATCCATATAGACACATATACACATAAACACACAGATTATGACATAAAAATGCTAAAGTGGCAAATAGATAAACCAATAAAAAATAGGGGAAACAATCAATATTATCAGATGATGGCTAGCCTTTGTTATTTTGTTATTTTGTTTCCTTCTTTGGAATGGCCTTTCTAATCCCATTTCCCTGTCAGAATGTATAAGGAGTAAAGGATAACTGTACTGAAGTGACTGAGTTGCTTAATGACCTCAGCAAGGTCATATTCTTTCTGTGTTCCTATATATGTCTTCTTATCTGGAAAATTGCGTTCTCAATAACCAGAGGCTGCAAGAGATTCACACGCTGTAGCTTCCTATCAGTGAAATGAGCAGGGTTTGGAGTGAGGAATGTTCTCCACAGTAACAATCAAACTTCAAGGATCAAAACAGTGTTTCTTGATGGACACCACCAAAATCTATCAAAAGACCATTTTTGAAAGTAATGTTATCATGAATACAACTGCTGTGATCACAAAGCTATATTCTTGCCCTGGTCCAAGTCAGGTATTTAGCTCCTTCTGTGTTATAGAAGATAAGGCCTGGAAGACTCTCATGGACCCTATGACACAGGCAAAATTGAGCTTACTTTTTTTTCCATATAATCCTTTTTTAATTTTTCCAACATTATAAGCACAATTTTATGAATGAATTGCCTGCCCAAATAACCCAAAATTCTAGGTCCAAATCTTAGAAAATCACTCCAGGGACATTGATGTACTAAATACCAACTGGAGCTCGGGAATGTAATTTGTAGTGCACTCTGTCATCCAAGAAAATCAGAGGCAGTGTAGTCTTATATATTATAGGCCAGCCTTGAACTGTCTATGCAGGAAACATTGTCTCGCCTTCAGCTCCCTAGAGTTGGAATTACAGGCATTTATCACCATATCTGGTGTATGTCGTGATGTACACTGAACACTAGGATTCCTGTGTGGTATAAAAGCATGTCTCTGACTAAGCTACATTCCCCAGCTAAGGTCTTGAATTATAATTTATGAAAAAAATATGACTTTATTATCTCTTTTGTGATAATATGTAACTGGTACATGGGACGTAAGTGTGTTGCCCTGGGTCGCAGCACTTCATAAATTGGAAAGGCTCTATTTTGATACATGATAAAGCATTTTGTGAAGGACTTGGGAGCCTCTGCATTTAAATACTCTCTGCATACACAGAAGGAACATACCAGCCCCACCCAGTGAAGGCAGCACTCAAGCAGAGGCAGCATCAAATGAGAGCACCTCCTTGTAATGCTCAGTGAGGCCTCAATCACTCAAAGATACCATGAGAAGATCTAGAGTTGACTAAAATGGTGAAGATGGGAAACAGACACTTAAGGCATGTGACAGCAATTATTCAAACAGTGTGTTGCTAAGAAACTGTAGCTAGGGCGGGCAAAGAAGCCACATTACTAGAACGAGGCTGGTAACAAATTTCGGCACTAAGACATGTGAGAGGCAGGGCTTGCTCTGCGACCACTCATCTTTGGGTTTGTTTTTCCCCTCTGTTCTCTCAGACTTATTTGTCATAGTTACAATGAAGTGTTTAGTGGAGGATTTAATCATTAAGCCCCTACTCTTTTTATATGGATACATAAATAGTATAATTGTCTGTATTACACATAATCTAAATTCTTACAATGCATGCAAAGAATGACAATCACCATTTATATATGAGGAAATAGAAACATAATACCAATAACTGACATGTTTAAAATTCAGCAAGGTGATTATAAAACATTAGACAAAATGCAGTTTTTCATTACCATTTAATAATAACACATAAACACTCTGTTATGACAGTCACGTGCAGTATGGTGAGCGTTGAGTTGTTTTTTTGCTCTAAGAGTTTTGTCACGTGGACTCTGACTCTTTCTAAATTTCTAAATTAGCTAACTGGATTTTTATGACCATCATATTCACAATTAAGAAAGCAAAGAAATTGGCATTTATATTTCAAGACATGGTTTTGTACAGAAGCATTTGTAAAACCACTGTTTTGATTTTTTAATTCAATTTATTTTGCTGGTATAATGGAGACTTTATCAAATAACTTGCTTGAGCAAGATCAGTACCGTCTCACTTAACTCTGTTGTCAGCTTTTCTAAAGCCTCATTTTGAAAAAAACTATCCCTAAGTTGCCCGAGCTAGTCTAGAGTTGGCCTTTATCTGCCTAGAAGCGGACAGACTGTGCCTGTCTCTTCCTTACTGGGTTGTAAGTTATCACAAGAGTCAAAACCATCCTACTCCAGCCTTCTGAGAAGTGGTGACTACAGGCTTGTACTGATAACCTCATATATATTCTTTTCTTTGAATTATGGTATAGAAAAAGTATAGGAAATACTTGTTTTCACCTACACTTTATAATATTTGAAGATACATTTAATGTGAAAACTTTATTGCTGAAATCATGTCTTCTGAAAAAATTTGAAAAAGTAGGCACTCACATAAGATAGTGAGGAAAAGTATATATTTGTCTTGCCTATGAACATTTCACAGGCACAAAGTGCTAGTCACAGAGTTCTTGAGAACACAATGGAATATCATGGTTACTGGTGTATGGGAGAGAAACTGAATAGATCTGAGTTTATTTTGCAATGGCCATGAAGGAGTTATTTTCTCTATGATTCTTGGTAAGAGGCTCTAGCTCTATGAAAAACCATTAGTGGGAATAACCACATGTCCCATTGCTTTGCACAATTAACATACAATAAATCAGGGGCTCCATGCTGGTCCTGGACACTCCTCATGTGAGGATATTTACTGTCAGAGATATTGATGCTCATATTCTGTGGGCAAACCCACAGTAAAACTTCCTAAATTTATGAGGAAGATCACCATATGTTTGTGTGTGTGTGTGTGTGTGTGTGTGTGTGTGTGTGTGTGTGTGTTTGCTGTTGTTGTTCATGTAGCTCTTATTATTTTATGGGTTGAGGATATGGCCACAGACCCTATAGTTAATATTCGCAAGGCCTAGTCAATGAAGGTAATTTAGCTTTCTCATATACGATGGTTTTTAGAAACAGTTCTTTCATACACTTCTGTTCTGAAGATTGGAAAAGGAATACAAAAATAGAACTTTGAAGTTACTCTGCACTAGTATCGTAAATGACAATGGAGGATGTAATGACTGGACCAGGCCAGCACCATGATCATCTTGTAAGCACTATTAGTAATCTACACAAAGATATGATACCAGGAAAGAACAACTTGGTGCTCCTGTTGCATAACTCTCCATACAGCAATACTGTGCTGTCAAACCTTTATTGCTTGATATAAATATTTCTGGTAAATGGGTGTTTAATAAGTGTGAGTAGGTACAGATATTTCCTGGTCTGTTGTATACGATACATTAAAAAGTATGCAAATGAGAATATCATGTAGTCAAAACTACTCAGAAGGCTATGATAGGAGAATGATGTGTTTGTTGGCACCCTGGGAAAGTAAGCAACAACATTTGTTTATAATAGGACCCTTGAACTAAAATAACAACAACAACAACAACAACAGCAACAAAAAAAACACTAGTACTATTTTAGCCCATCACTGAGTTGCTTGTCCTGTTGTAGATGCTTGTTTGATTTTAGCTACATTGTTTAAACTTATGAATTAGATTTACATTTCCTGCGGTGAAGTTTGGAGAACATTTGAATTAGGTAGCATGAATAATAAACAGCCTGTTCAAGAGAATATGAAAAGTTATACCTTCTTAAATTATATTAAACTAAGAACCATCCTAATGTAAAATCAAAATGAAGCCTCATTAACAAACATGCAAAACAAGAACAGTGCAACACATGACTGTATGTAAAATATTGTCAAAAAATTGTTATTATCTACACATGTTGCCGTAGATATATATAGTTAGCATTGTTGAGATAATCATACACATATCAAAGATATATAAATCAACATGTATCAATGGTATATAGGGCACAGACAAGGAGAACTTATCACATTACTATAAGGCATGATTTTTCATGGCAGATATGCTATTTGATTTAAAAAAAAAAACTTATGTAGACAGGTAAAGGAACAAAACTAGTTAAGGCATTTTTTAAGGAGAAGGCCATTGGAGGAAATGCACTACCTATTTGTAAGTCTTTCTGTGAATACAATAACCAAATAGTCAACTAGCTGATTATTGTTTTGAGGAGTGGATACACCAAGAGAGTAGAATAGAGGACAGAAATAAAGTCACAAAAATGTAGTAGATTATTTTTTGACAAAGAATATTATAATTAAGTGAAGAAAATATTTAGTCTTCCAACAAACTGTTAAAAATGAGTAAGTTACAAAACTGATACATGGTCCGTATTAAAATTCTCAAATTATAAAATATCAAGCCTTGCTTACTTCCCAAGGAAGTTTACTCTAAACTTAAAATATAACAATGGCATTCTATATAAATACAGAATGTAAAGGCATCTTTCCCTGGATGACTACATCCTCAGGATAGCATGGGTGGAAGGGTAGACCAGAAGCTATGGTCTAGACATCTGTTGTTTATGTGATGTATAGTATGCTCTTGGGCTACAAAAATCATAATTTAACACATTTTATCTTGACTCCTATGTCTGATGTTGACTAGATTACCTCTCTTCCTTGAATAAATTTCTTCTTCCTCTTCCAAAAAATCAGTCAAATATTTCCCCATTTGTGATTCAGATATGTTTTAAAAGGATCCCTTCCTGTGTCATTTGTAGGTCTGTGTTCAAGAGTATTCACTCTTCTGCATTTTCCTCCTAACTGAATATGTAGAGCACCAGAATCCTTCAACATGGGTAGAAACTGAGTCCCTTATTCTAAATAGGAAATCCAAATTTTAGGTGGGAAACTTCATCTAAAATAATATGACTTGAAACAATCTACCACTACACTTGTCTGTCATCAATGTTTTCCAATGTCCAAGCCACTGTCAATAAACTAAGCTTTTGAGATCATCTTTATTTTGAATTGACTTGTGACTGTTCATTTGTGTTTGAGGAAAGCTGAGGGCCAGAAAGTAGAGTCTGTTTCATCTTCAAATTTAAAGAAATGCTCAGGTCTGTGAAGAGCACTAGGTAAAAAGAAGTGATTGTATTCACAGCAGTTCCTGGTGCTTGGTTCAGGCCTGATGACAGGTGTTGGGAATCCTTCTGAAAGAAGAAATAAATGCAGCAAGTTTGATGACTCATCTCATTCCACAGTCATGAGAGGCCGTTTTTATTTCTCTAACAAGATAAAACAGGTAAAACATTAGAGGCAAATTTCCTTTCTTACAATCTAAGGAAAAGTTCTTAGGTTTCTGTTTGTTTTTGTACTTGTTTTTTAGTTTTGGATTTGGTGTTGTTTGTTTGTGTGTTTATTTTTGTTATTTTCTCTGTTTTGCTTCATTTTTTGCTTTGGTTTTTATAATGTGTTCTTTCTTACATCATAGTTCAAAGAAGACGTGTGTACTTCGCAGTGATTCCTCTATGTCTTCCCAGAATCAATATGTCATTCCAGCACTAATTAGAACCCTATGTTAACCTGGGGCTGTTAGATTCAAATGGAAGACAATGTTTACCAACATGCCCAATAGTTGGGTGTACATGTATCTATATCCTGGCCAATAGGGTTTGAAGAGTAGTATCTATCTTATGACAAGTGCCTATCTATTCTCATTTTAAACTCTGCCAATTGATTTTTCAAAGGTGGTCGCTGAATGTTGCCCTGCTTCAAACATGAGATGATACTAGGGATGTAGGCCCACATGAAAATTCACAAAAGGGATGGGTTGAGTCTATGACTCATAGTGTAACACTGGAATAGCATTATCCCAGTGTAGAATCCTCAAAAAGGAATAAAAAAAGAACTTCAGTCATATTTCAGCATTTTCTGCTTCATTTTTTTTTCATTAATTATGGTTGAGCCTATAGTAATCCAGCACATTATTTAATCATCATTTCTTAAAGGCAAGTCTATCATACATAGATGTTCTATTTTTTTATTGATCATTGATTACTTAATGCTACCCTCATTAATTTACTTTTAAGTCCTGAGAAAGGATTAATAAATCTACAATATACTAGACATTGTTCATGACAATGGTGACAATAAGCATACAGAAACTTAGAATGGATAGACAGTCCAGATAAAAAGCCTCTTCCTAGACTTCGTGTGCTTTTCCTGAATTGCCCTGGCAGAAGAAGCTCTAAAGGGTTTGTGTTGTCTGTTTCTTAAGTACAAATTGAGGCCCTGGGCTCTTAACTACATTGCAAGTCTTAGTTCTGGCTGAAATTAACATTACACACCCTTTGATGAAGATACGTTCTAAGGATCCAACATCAGGATTTGGTGTGTGATTCAGTGGAAGTTTTCTTGCCTAGTGTTGGACATTACTGGGTGCCATCCCCCGCACTGCAAAACAAAACAAACTAAAACTCATAATAAGAATTAAAAAAAAAAAAGAATAAAAACTATAGTAAGAGATGAATCTGGATGTGTTACAGGATAGTTTCCATAGTTCTATGGAAATTCAAAATAAGAAATATCACATTCCAAAGAGCAGCTATTGACTTCTTACCATTCCCTTATTAATTTTCTTCTTTCAATATCAACCAATTTCTCATACACAAAGAAATTTTTAAAATTGGACTTGTAATTACAAATTTTTCTTTCTTTTGAGATAAAACATTTCCAATTCTTAAAAAAAAATTTGGACAATGTTGAAAAGGACTGAGAAATATTTTTTACCCTTCATACTTTTATAAAAAGGTGATGTCTAGACATATGGATAAAATATACATGATACATTTCTTAGCTAATTGTCAGTGTATTTCTTAGTGCCAATGCTTCCTGCAAGGCTATCTAAATGTCATTAAATCCTGAAATTCTCTACATAATTAATAACACTAGATTGAATGGTTTGTAGCTGAACAATTTTCTATTTCCATTCTAAAGAAAGAACATTAATCATTGTTCCTTCAGAATGGTATTGCTGTTTAGAAGGTGCCTAAGTGTATCTGCTATTAGCAGTGGCATGTAATACATTTGCTTGACTACAGAAAATAAGAAACAACGCTGTCCATTTATATCATGCTTAACAGCCTAAATCTTCTCCCCTGATGTACTGAATTGTTTACTGTTTGAGGGTTCATTAACTCTTAAGTGACAATATCTTAGGATAGGAGTGCTTGCTCAGGTGTATCCTGGAACCAAACCAATTCCAATCACTCTGGAACATTTTGGAAACATTTCAACATATGAATTATGTTTGTTCTTCAATTTCCTTTCTTCTTTGGATGAGACTCAATTTTAATTTCTTGTCTCATTTTAGAAAGTTAATTGAATCCATGACTTAACCTACCAATCAAAAGAGAACTGGTTTACATACAGCAGCTTTATTAACTCTTTCTTGACTCTACTTGCCAAGTGTCTATTGAGGATGTTTACATTGACAATGAGAAGCAAAGGAAACACCAGTAAAGTCAGTCTTTGGAAAAGCCATAAGCCCCATGACAAGAAAATTGTTTTTTGGTTTTGGATTTTTTTTAAAGCAGTAAAGTTATCCTGAATGTGAATTTGACAAACAGGCAAATACTTAACATCTGAATGCAGAACACAAGATTATTTTCATGTTTTCTTATAATGCTGACATTGCATTGACTATTTTAAATGATTTTTTTTAATACTATAGTGTCAATTGTTGCAGTGAGTTTTGCTACACTGCTTTGGCTCCCAGCAGGTAGCACAAGCTAGTTATGGATCCATGGATAAAAGACACACATATTAGCCCATTTTAAAAATGCCTATTAGCTCAGAAACATGGAATATCCAAGATACAATCTCCAAAACACAAGAAAATCAATAATAAGGAAGACCAACACGTGGATACTTCATTCCTCCCTAAAATAGGGAATAAAATACCCATGAAAGAAGTGGCAGAGACAAAGTTTGGAGCTGAGATGAAAGGATGGACCATCCAGAGACTGCCCCATCCGGGGGTCTATCCCATAATCAGCCACCAAACGCAGACACTATTGCATATGCCAGCAAGACCTTGCTAAAAGGACACTGATATAGCTATCTCTGTGAGGCTATGCCAGTGCCTGGCAAATATAGAAGTGGATGCCCACAGTCATCTATAGGATAGAACACAGAGACCCCAATGGAGGACCTAGAGAAATTACCCAAGGAACTCAAGGGTCTTCCACCCTATAGGTGAAACAACAATATGAACTAATCAGTACCCCCAGAGCTCATGTCTCAAGCTGCATATATAGCAGAAGATGGCCTAGTCAGCCATCATTGGGAAGAGATGCTCTTTGGTCTTGCAAACTTTATGTACCCCATACAGGGGAATGCCAGGGCCAAGAAGTGGGAGTGGGTGGGCAGGGGAACAGGGTGGGGAGAGGGTATAGGGAACATTCGTGATAGCATTTGAAATGTAAATGAAGAAAAAATCTAATAAAATAAGTTAAAAATAAATAAATAAATAAATAAAAATGCCTTTTCTATCTCAACTAGTTTGTGTAACCTGCTGGGAGCAAAAGAAGTGTAGCAAAACTCACTGGATGGCCTTGTGGGACATCAATAAGAGGATAGGCCCTCGGACCTATCAAGGCTCGATGCCTTGGTGTAGGGGAATGCCAGGACAGGGAAGCAGGAGTGGGTGGGTTAGTGAGCAGGGGGAGGGTGGATGAAATAGAGGGTTTTCGGAGGAGAAACAAGGAAAGGGCATAACTTTGCAAAGTAAATAAAGAAAATATTTAATAAAAAAAAAAGCCTGACTAACTCAAAGTTTAGGCTGGTACTCTTAAAATTTCCTCTGCTATCCAAAGCTCAATTGGGCAAGTGGCCATTGGCCACTTACCCAAAATCTCACAGGACTGGCTGCCTTTATCTCCTGCTATCATTGCATCCTATTCTTCTTCCTCCGAGTCATGAAATTCTGTCTGTTCCTCTCTGCATCCTACCTCAAAACTCTCAGTGTCCTGCCCCAGGCCCAGCTATTGGCCATTTGCATTTTTACTGATCTATCAATAACCAATTGGGGACAGGTTGCTTCAGTGTCTGGTCATACAGATTTCTGACTGAGTCAAAGCATTTGAACCAATTTCCAATGATAAAATGCCATTTTACTCCTAAGTTTACACAAGGAATTTATCTAATCAACACAGGTGTTTACCCCTCAGCTACAACAGCCAATATCGGTTTAGCTTTTCAGAAGTAAAAGAAGAACGGTTTTGAGTTGAAGGCCAACCTGAGCTATAGAACAAGTTTGGTGGCTATCATAGGATATTTAACACTGCCACAAATGAATAATGAACAAGTATTTCCTCTGCTGATCTCACAGAACTGCATAGATTTGACCACAGTATGTTTCTATCAGCCTAAATTTTCTGCTCATGCCCCGATTCTACAGAAGAACAATCCCTTGTGTTTGTGGTAGTGTATATATAGCCTGTATATGTACTTGGAGACCTTGTCCCTTCACATCCTATTTCCTGCCTCCAAGATTTGCTCTATAATTTAATGTACCTGCTGTCAGTAACTTAAGATTTTTGTTAAGGTCTGCGCTGCATTCAGTGAACTGTAACTTGAACCAAATGCACCCTGTCTGGTTAATGTGAAGAGGTTTTGAGGTTAATAAGCAGTTATTTCTCATGTTAATACTTGGGGTTACTGTGCCTGCTGTGTAGGCAATGGTATTGCTGCATGGTGGACAAGCTTATGGTGAGAGGAAGATCCTGTAGCTAATGACTCAATGCCCCCTCCCTGGCTGCCTCTACATTTCTCTCTTCTCTCTAGTACAATAGTTATGTGACTAGTAAAATAGTTTCTCTTTTTGTTTTGTTTCATTTTTTAATACAGGGTTTCTCTGTGTAGCCCTGGCTGTCCAGGAACTCACTCTGCAGACCTGGTTGGCCTTGGTCTCAGAGAACCCCTAGCCTCTGCCTCCAGAGTGCGGGGATTTAAGGTATGCCACTACCACCCAGCCCCTCCTGTTTCTCAATTATGACATTTGATCCTCCAAAGGACAAAGCAATATCCATATTTGGAAATTTTTGTTCAGGTAACCCAATTTTCAATGTTCCTGTAGTTCCTATGCATGTTGACATTTGGGAGTGATTATATAGCATGTCAGCCTTCTGATAACCTTTCTCTCTAACTCAACAGTCTCCATTGATTACTATTTGCTAACCCATGCTTGAACAAACACATCTCTGGTGTCTACATCTAGCCTCACCATGAAATTACCACTTAAAACATTAAGTCATGATCACTCTTGGAAAGCTAAACTCTTAATTTGGTAACTGCAATTGGACTCATGAAAACCAGGGAACTAGAGGCATTCATTAGTGCTCCAATGTTTCCAACACCATGCCACATAATCTGTCAGACCCAGGTGAATTGTCCATCTCCCTCAGTCCTATCCTTGCTGCTCCTATACTCCTTCTTTGGCTCAGAGTAGGAACCATCTGCCTGTTCTCTTTTGCTTTGTTTTTGAGGTACCACCTTTGAACTGGAGAAAAAGGAAAGTAGGTTCACTAGTGTGTCATCTGGACAATCTACTCATATTATTTTTCTATTAATGCTGCGTTTAAGAATTTTTAAAAGCCAATGCTCATGAGACCATGTATATACCTTTTGTTCTGAAGGCAAATTTTTGGAAAACCTACATTGTAATATTTATAATACAAGAAAATACATTGCCTTTAGAACTACATAGATTGCTTCAATAGCATGTCATGGGCTCTACTCATCTTTACTGACTCTCAAAATATCACATTAAAGGTCAATGCCTACATTATGCTGTTCTTCTGGTCAGCTGAGTCATGTGATACAGTCTTCTCTGAGTGCTTTATTTCTAGTAATACATATCTTGAAATTTTAAAAGGAAAGGAAATAACTTCAAAAGTTTGGGGATTTTGTTGTAAATTGTCTTGTTTATTTTTAAAATATAAAATTATGTGTCTCAGTCTAGCCTTGAATTACAATATCTTTCTACCTCAGCCTTTTAAGTACTGAGATTGTAGTCAGGTATTACCACACCCTGCATTTACTTCACTTAATCATGGTTATCTTCCCTTTGTTTATGGCATTCTTTTGTTGTAGAGTGTCCTTCAAATCTCAGATTCCAGAAGAATGAATAAATAATACAAATTAAATATTCCGGTGCATTCAAATCTAAGTTCTTGACTTTGGACTCTTAAACAAAAAAAAAAAAAAACAAAAATAAAAATCTGGCTTTCATTTTGTTCTTGGAAAATAAAATACAAAAGAATTACCCCTGTGTTGCCAGAAGATCAAAGACAAGAACAGTCAGGACTACAATGAGTTCAGTCTATTGAGGAATTACTCTTAGAAGGAATGTCCAGAGTGGCAGTAGACTAGAAAATGTGATCAGAGGGAGGAATTTATACCACTGGAAACAAAGATGGCTTCATCCAAGCTTGTACAGGACTGCTACTTGGAATCTGCTATCAAATTCGGGTCTATTCCAGATCTTTACAGGGTTATAGACTATCCTAAGCCTCTCACACCATCGAATGGCCCTATTTATTTGAAATTGCCTAAAACTATTGGGGGCAGGAAGCAGGGGTAAACTAACCAGAGTAGGTCTAATTTAAGATGGCTGAGAGAGACAAAGTTCAGAAGGAAGGACCATCTAGAGACTGGCCCACCCAGGAATCCATCCCATAAACAACCACCAAACCCAGACACTATTGCATATGCCAGAAAGATTTTCTGAGAGGACCCTGATATAGATAACTCTTGTGAGGCTATGCCAGTGTCTGGCAAATACAGAAGTGGATGCTCACAGTCATCTATTGGATGGAATACAGTGCCCCCAATGAAGGAGCTAGAGAAAGTACTCAAGGAGCTAAAGGGATCTGCAACCCTATAGGAGGAACAACAATATGAACTAACTAGTACCTCTTAGATCTTGTGTCTCTAGTTGCATATGTAACAGAGGATGGCCTAGTAGGCCATCAATGGGAGAAGAGGTCCTAGGTTTTGTGAAGATTATATGCCCTAGTACAGGAGAATGCCAGGGTCAGGAAGCAGGAGTGGGTTGGTTGGGGAGCAGGGCAGGGGGAGGGTATAGGGGACTTTCAGAGAGGAAACTAGGAAAGGGGATAGCATTTGAAATGTAAATGAAGAAAATATCTAATAAAAATGTTTTAAAAAAGATGGTTGAGATCAGGTCTAGCTGAGTTCATATAGACTTGTAAAGAACAAGAATCATATACCCAGAGTGATTATATGGTGCTCCCAAGAAATATCCCAATTTTGGTTCTTCACACATCTCAATACATGAATACATATGACACCTTAGCTCTGGGTTCTAAGGTGAAGGGAATACTTAACCCTGACCTCTACATGGACATGTCTAGTTTGGGATAGGGGCAGATTGCCAAAAGTCTAAGATGGACAACCAGGATGCTCAGATAATTTTTTTTTATCAGACATTAAGCAGCTATTGCAGTTGAAATGGTGAACCAATGAGAGAGGCAATGAGGTTGTTATCTAAAAGAAGGTAAGACAGAGGAAGGGTGTAGAGTAAGACTGCAGAATGGTATCCAAAGGCATTGATATTGAGGGCAGAAGACCTATTCACAACTCTGTGAAGAGAGAAGTCCACCTCTATATAGTGGAATGCCTAGACTTGTGTGTATTAGTGCCATCTGTTAGAACAGGTGTACTACAGTCCTCTGAGACTTCTAGCTTCCTTTCAATTTTCAGTCTGAGTTTTCACTTTCAATTTTCTCTTTAGTTTTGCTGGCTTTTGCTCACTTAAGTTCCCTTAATACCAGGAGGACAACTATTCAGCACATTGACCTCCATTCCTGGTCTCTGCCCGCTGATACTTGTGGGAGTATCCTTTATTCATGAACTTAATTATACTCTATATCTTAAAGCTTTTTGAAGTTTAAAAAGCAATAGCTCTACATTTAAGTGTAGCCTGGCTTTCATTTGGTGCCTTACTCATGCACCTGCAGCTTTCTAATCTCTGGAAAAGATGATGGGGAAGTGTGCTGCGTCCCTGGCTTCACTTTCTCAGAAATAAATACTCATACACTATAATTTATGCACTATGCCAAGTGACATGATAAAAGCTGAAACTCCTTCTCTTGTCCCACCTAAGGCTTATGTCACCTTTTCTCTTGTTCATTTAGTCTTTATGCCCTGACCATCCCAATGTCAACCAAAGTAGCCTTCTTTAAAACAAGTATGTGATAGCTAGCTTAATTATTAACGTGGCATAATCTACAATAATGAAGGAAGACAGTCTCAATAATGGATTGTCTACATTGTGTTTGTCTTCTTGAATTTCTGTGTGTGATTTCCTTAAATTATTTGTGGTACTGCAATCCAGCCCGTAATTAGCAGCTCCATATCCCAAGCAAGGGATTCTGCACTATCAGAGTGGAGAAACTGGAATAAAAAATAAGGAAATGAATTAGCATTGATGCAACATCAATTCTATTTGAAATTTCTTCTTTGACTTTGCCACAATTATTAACTTTAGCACTATGAACTAAAATAACCCCTTTTATAATTTAATATGATTGTTACTGAGGTATTTTTATCATGTCAACAGGAGTGAAACAAGACATGACTAAGGATAAATATTCTTATTTAAAATAATAACGCAACTAAAGTTCTCAGTAATGATAGTGTTGGTTTTTAAATTTATTTTATTTTATTTTTGATAAACCAAAGAGAAGCTGAAAAATGTTTCCTTTAGAAATTTATGTGCATGCCAAGATCAGGACTCTTTCAGTCTTAAGGTGTCCCAATGGGATCTGTTAACTACTTCACAATCACAGTTAAGGAGGATTCTATAAGTATGATATAGTATTGTCATGAAAATCAATGGACATGCTTATTATGTTGGACAAATACACCCAATAGATGGTGGATTGGGGAGCAGTTTTATTTACTTTCATTATAAACTGCCCACACCTCCAACATGAAACTTAGTATATGCAATGAATGTCTTTTATATTATCATATATATATATATATATATATATATATATATATATATATATATATAAAATTCGATAGTTGTTGAATTGCTACATAATAAAATTTAGACTGGCCATAAACCCTACTAATTTCTTAAACAGAAAAGGTGAACAATCAATTTATATGAGGCTATTTTAAGTGTATCTACCAGGTAAAATATATTTGGGACTAATGTTCAAAAGCTAAATCAAACAAGCAGACTGAATTTGTGAAAGTAGCTATAAGTGAATGAACAGGATAGCATCAAAAACTAGATATCATAAATAGGTGACCAAGGAATTCATTGAGACTTTATTTCATTGCACCCGATCACGTATGACAACTCAAGATTCTCATCTTTCTGTGGTCACAGATTCACCCAGATTTCAGTAAAACAAACAAACCTACAAACAGTTTCATTAACTCTGATTCTAAAAATATTAAGATCCTGGGAGCGTTTTGATAGAATCCTTATTATTATTGAAAAACAAGCTAATGACCTCTACGTAGAAGGTAAGTTAGAATTTAAGAGGATTTATGAAATTTATGATATTTCAGAAATTAAGAGAGGGCAAATCACTAAGCCTGATGGAGTCAGAAAATGTGTGCCAGTATTGTTCGATTTGTATTAATTTCTTCTATTTTTAGGTGACATAAAAATCAGAAGCAGCAGTAAGTGGTACAATTTGGCTAAAGTTAATAAAGTAGCATTAAAAACATGTCAGAATAGAGAAGTGTAGCTAATATTGGGTTATAATATTCCCTGCTCTAGAAATGAATCAGCTTTCTCTAAATATTTTCTTTTAACCCATGAGGCAGCTGGGGATCTAAGAATAGTTAAGTTTACACAGTGTTCCCTCTATAATTCAGCTGTTTCAATCAAAACCCAATGTGATTTTGTTAATTATGAGGCTTCTTATTTTGGTCGCCTATGAAGTTTATCCTTTCATTTGTATACCTATCCATCCTTTCTGTATTATCTTATCTGTTGCTTAATTGAATTGTATTTTTCATAAATAAACACTTGGTTTCTAGATGCGATGCAGTTACAGAGAATGCTGCACACTCATGCTTGAAGTAGTTATGTCCTGCTCATGAAGATACACGTTTCTTTATTCACAGAATCAACAGGGTAGACGTGCATCATGCTCTTTGAATCTAATCAAGAAACTTGGAGATTTTTATGGTGTGAGAACTTAACGATCACTGTGATTTTCATAATTTAGGAGAGCAGGCTAACTAAAACCATTTTCAGAAAACACATATGTATGCATGCATACATACATGTGCGTGCTCACATAGAAACACACATGCACACACAGGTACATACACTCACAAACTAAATAGCAAGAAGATTTCAAAAGTGACAAAGTAGTCAAAAAAAAAAAAAGGAATCATCACCAATTAGAATAAACACCAATTATAAAATGTATTGAAATAGAGTCCTTTGGAGTTTCTATTTGGAAATTTGCAAACAAATATGTAAGCCTTGGTAGAGCTTTCCAAAAGTGTTTCATCTCCATAACTCTAAGATTAGTTTCAAGTCTTGTAATGGACAGTGGTTATACTGACAACTATTGCCTAATGATCATTCACATAAAAATTGTTGCCTTATTTTTTCTGTCTTGGTCTATATTTTCCAAATTTCCTAACACCTTAAAGCATATTCCTCCAGCTGCATAATCATGTGTGTATTTTCTTGCTCTAAATGAGTGGCATCTGAGTTAATCCATTAAATACCAAACATGTTAGATAAGTGGAAGTTGAGTGCCTATGATATCTTAGTGCTCAGGTAGGATAGAAAAAAATGATTCAGCCTTGTGCTTATGGTATACATATGCTAATAGAGACTGGTGACTAAACTACAGAGAATCACATCACTATGATGCATATTCAAGAGTATGATGCAGGTCTAGCCGACTGCAGATAATTAGAGTCTACACTTTGAATTTTGTTGTAACCAAGTTTCATCATGAAAGCAGACACCCTTTGGTCCCTTAAATAAAAAGAAGTGCTTCACAGTAAAAGGTATGTACTTCACATACCTTTGAAAACCTGGGAAGGTAATATCAAAACATTTGATTTGGCTTCACCATAGACTTCCACCTGCACCCAAGGCAGAATGGCATGCCTGACCTTGGACCCTAAAGCCTGCCTTTCTCCCAGGAGGTCTGATTTATCCAGAGACACAGGTGAGACCCCTGTCCCACTAAGAACAGCAGATGTGGGATCTGTTCTGCACTTTCTGAGTCCCATTGCCCTTCTGGCCTGCACCTCTACCTGCATTCATGGCCGATCAGCCTGCTAGTGGCCTGAACAACAAGCCTGCTTGTCTTCCAGGAGGTCTGCCCTAAACAAGGACACAGGAGGTCTGCTTTAACCAGAGTCACAAGAGGCCTTCCCTAACTAGGGGCAGCACTGCCTGCCTCCCAGGATGCCTGCTCTATCAGGTCACAGAGTCACACAGCTCTACCTGTCTCAGAGGAGGGCTGCTCCAGCCAGAGACACTCATGCTAGTTAACTCCAGAGATAACTAGATAGATCAAGACGAGAATGAGAACATAGTCAACAGAAGTCAATGTAATTTGGCACCTTCAGAACCAAGTTATCCTACCACAGCAAGACCTAGATTCCCTATCACATTTGGAGAGCAAGATTCTGACATAAATTTTCATCTCATGCAGATGATAGAGGCCTTTAAAGAGGATATAAATAGCTCCCTTAAAGAGATACAGGAAGCTGGGCGTGGCGGCACACGTCTTTAATCCCAGCATTTGGGAGGCAGAGGCAGGTGAATTTCTG
Source organism: Mus pahari (assembly GCF_900095145.1). Classification (NCBI taxonomy): domain Eukaryota; kingdom Metazoa; phylum Chordata; class Mammalia; order Rodentia; family Muridae; genus Mus; species Mus pahari. Next base: position 78,609,973 of record NC_034604.1, on the reverse strand, counting down.
AGTTCGAGGCCAACCTGGTCTACAGGGTGAGTTACAGGACATTCAGGGCTGTACAGAGAAACCCTGTCTCAAAAACAACCACCACCACAACAACAAAACAAAAAACCCAAAAAACAAAACAAAACAACAAAAAAGAGATACAGGAAAACACAGTCACACAGGTAGGATCCCTTAAAATGGAAAAAAATAAATCCCTTAAAGAAATACAGGAAAATACAGCCAGAGAAGGGATTGAACAAAAAGTCCAAGACCTAATAATGGAAATAGAAACAGAAAAGGAAACAAAAATGGAGGCAACCCTGGATATGGACAACGTAGGAAAGGGAACAGGAGCTACAGTTGCAAGCATCACCAACCAAATACAAGAAATGAAATAGAGAATCTCGAGCATAGAAGATACCATAGAAGATACTAAAACATTGGTCAAAATAAATATCTCACTCAGGATGATATCCTCCAGATCCATCCATTTGCCTAAGAACTTCATAAATTCATTGTTTTAAATACCTGAGTAGTACTCCATTGTGTAAATGTACCACGTTTTCTGTGTCCATTTCTCTGTTGAGGGACATCTGGGTTCTTTTCAGCTTCTGGCTATCGTAAATAAGGCTGCTATGAACATAGTGGTGCATTATCCTAATTATCTGTTGGAACACCTTCTGGGTATATGCCCAGGAGAGGTATTACTGGATCTTCCGGTAGTACTATGTCCAATTTTCTGAGGAATCACCCGACTAATTTCCTAAGTGGATGTACAAGCTTGCAATCCCACCAGCAATAGAAGAGTGTTCCTCTTTCTCCACATCCTTGTCAGCATCTGCTGTCATGTGAATTTTTGATCTTAGCCATTCTGACTGGTGTGAGGTGGAATCTCAGGGTTGTTTTGATTTGCATTTCCCTGATGATTAAGGATGTTGAACAGAACTCATATTGTATGCACTCACTGATAAGTGGATATTAAGCCCAGAAACCCAAGATACAATTTGCAAAACACATGAAAATCAAGAAAGAAGACCAAAGTGTGGATACTTCCTTCCTCCTTAGAATAGGGAACAAAATACCCATGGAAGGAATTACAGAGACAAATTTTGGAGCTAAGACGAAAGGAAGGACCATCCAGAGACTGCCCCACCTGGGTATCCATCCCATAATCAGCCACCAAACAGGGACACTATTGCATATGCCAGAAAGATTTTGCTGACAAGACCCCTTATATAGCTATCTCTTGTGAGGCTATGCCAGTGTCTTGCAAATACAGAAGTGGATGCTCACAGTCATCTATTAGATGGAACACATGGCCCCCAGTGGAGGACCTAGAGAAAGTACCCAAGGAGCTGAAGGGGTGTGTAACCCTATAGGAGGAACAATATAAACTAACCAGGACCCCCAGAGCTTGTCTCTCTAGCTGGATATGTAGCAGAAGATGGCCTAGTTGGCCATCATTGAGAGGAGAGGCCCTTGGTCTTGTGAAGATTATATGCCCCAGTACAGGGGAATGCCAGGGCCAGGAAGCAGGAGTGGGTGGGTTGGAGAGCAGGGCAGGTAGAGGGTATAGGGGACTTTCTGGATAGCATTTGAAATGTAAATGAAGAAAATATCTAATAAAAAATTGTTTAAAATTAAAAAAAATAAAAAGTGTTAAAAGTTCCTAACCCAAAACATCCAGGAAATTTGAGATACAATGAAAAGACCAAGCTTGCTTGGCATGGTGGTGCATGCCTTTAATCCCAGCACTTGGGAAGCAGAGGCAGGCAGATTTCTGAGTTCAAGGACAACCTGGTCTACAGAGTGAGTTCTAGGACAGCCAGGGCTACACAGAGAAACCCTGTCAAAAAAAAGAAAAAAAAGAAAAAAGAAAAAGAAAAGAAAAAGAAAAAGACTAAACCTAAGAATAATAGGAAAAAAAGAGAGCAAAGATTTCTAGTTCAAAGAGCCAGAAACCATCTTCAACAAAATCAAAAATCAAAGAAGAAACTTCCCTAACTGAAAGATAGAGATATCTATAAACATACAAGAAGGCTACAGAACAACAAATAGTTTGGACCAGAAAAAAAAAATCTTCCCATAATCAAAATCACCACATAATAATCAAAATACAAAATGTACAGAACAAAGAATGAATATTAAAAGCTATAAGGGGACATGGATAAGTAACATATAAAGGCAGACCCATAAGAGTTACACTAGACTTCACAGATATGCTAAAAGCCAGAAAATCCAGGACAGATGTCATGTAGAACCTAAGAGCCAACAGATTCCAGCCCAGGCTACTATATCCAGCAAAACTCTCAATCACATAGATGTTGAAATCAAGACATTCAATGACAAAAACAAATTTAAACAGAATCTTTCTACTACTCAAGCACTGCCAAGGATAGTAGAAGGAAAACTCCAACACAAGGAGGGTAACTACTCCTAGGAAATCACAAGAAATTAATCATCTCACAACACACCCAAAAGAAGAAAAGTACACACAGATATAACATTGTCTCCAATTACAAAAATAACAGGAGCTATCAAAGATCTTCAATATCTCAACAGCAATGGACTCAATTCCCCAATTAAAAGACACAGGCCAACAGACTGGGTACTTAAACAGGATCCACTATTTTGCTGAATATCAAAACTCATGGGACACAATGAAGGCAGTCCTAAGAGGAAAATTCATCGCACTAAATACCTTCATAAAAAAATTTGAGAGATCACACACTAGGTACTTAATAGCACATCTGAAAGCTTTAGAACAAAAAGAAGCAAATACACTTAGGAGGAGGAAATAATCAAACTCACAGCTGAAATCAACCAATTACACACAAAGAACAATACAAAGAATCAACAAAACTAATAGCTGGTTCTTTAAGAAAATCAAGAAGCTATATAAATCCTTACGCAAACTAACTGAAGGGCACAGAGACAGTGGCCAAATTTTAAAAACCAGAAAGGAAAAGGGAGACATAACAATAGAAACCGAGAAAATTCAAAGAAATCATCGTATCTTACTACAAAAGTCTATACTCAACAAAACTGAACAGTTTAGATGAAATGGGTAACTTTATAGACAGATACCACATTCCAAAGTTAAATGAAGTTCAGGAAAACTATCTAAACTTTCCAATAACCCCCCAAGGAAACACAAGAAGTCATTAAACATCGCAACCAACAAAAAGCCCTGGGCCAGAATATTTCAGAGCAGAATTCTATCAGATTTTTGAAGAACAGCTGGTAACAATACTTCTCACACTATTCCACAAAATAGATACAGAGGGAATACTACCTAATTCATTCTATGAAGCCAGAGTTACTCTGATACCTAAACCACACAAGCAATCAACCAAAAAAGAGGTTATAAAAAGTTACAGGACCAGGACACCTGTGCTAAATGGTGTTTCCTACACATGACAGTGAGACTGTAACAAAGAAATTACAGCAGTGTGGTCCCTAAACAAGACCTGCATATTAACAAGAGTTGGCATCCCAAAGTGGATGGGGAAAGTTTCACAAGGCTCCAGCACAAGACAGATAACTACTGGCAAGTGATGGCTACAGAGAGAAGGAGAACCAGTTTTCTCCAGGGATCAGGTCTTTGCTAGGTTATCAAGTCCCAGATGATCAGTCCTAGATACATGTACAATAGAGTGACCTCACCAGGTCATGAGTATAAGACAACAACCATCAAGAAGAGGTCATGAACTTGAGAAGGAATGGGGTACCCAAAAAAGTTGGAATGAAAGAGGATGCAAACACAATCCTCATGCATTTTCAAAAAATTAAAAATAAAAATTAGAAAAGGATAATTACCTTCATTTAAATGTTAATCAGAACTGTGACTCTTAATGTGAAAATACAGGTTGTTCAAATGATGAATGCGTTTATCACCCACACAGTTTCAGATGCAGAAAATTATTTCCCCCACACAGTGATGGTAGTGTATTTCCTTTTGTTTTTCCTTTGCAGAAACTGTATGAAGTGACCTCTAAATTATGCTACACGAGTATGTAAGAGGATTTAGTAATGTCTGAAAAATAATGAATAAAATAATTTATTATAGTATTACAGCTGCCACCACTCCAGAAAGCAAGTGTGCGGATAGCCATGACATCTCCCAAGTGATTATGAAAGTGAAATGTATTTTCAGCGTGCTTTCCACATCCATTTAAAACAAGGGTTTTCAGATTACCTAAATAATTAAACTCACCAATGTTAAATTCGTATCGTACTTTTAAGCGTGCCATCATCCATTCACACTGTCCACAGTGAGGAAAATGATGTGAGATTATCTTCAAAGTAAATCTAAACTATGGAAATGAGCTCTTGTGAGTTTATAAAAAATATCTTTTGGTTTTTGCTTGTTTGTTTGTGTTCTAAAGAAGGAAAAAGAAAGCCTGTGGAGTGGGGATTATTATGAGGTAAGGAGGAACTGAGAAGAGTTAAGAGAGAAGAAACTCAAAATATATTGTAAGAACAATTTTAATAATATATATTATATATTATTGAAAATAAATTGTCATTGAAATTTAATATTATATTGCATATAATAGCATATCATTATAATTACATAATCATTATAATGATATATTAATATATAATACTATTATATTATTGATATTATATATATGCATGTGAGTTAAATATATGTATATTTTTTTAAAAAATGAGCAAATACAACTAAAAAACATAGGCATTTTCACCACCTCTTTCATCCATGAGCCAGAGTCCATGTAACTAGAATTCCTCCTTAAAAGGCTCAATAGGCCAGGCAGTGGTGGCGCACGCCTTTAATCCCAGTGCTTGGGAGGCAGAGGCAGGCGGATTTCTGAGTTGGAGGCCAGCCTGGTTTACAGAGTGAGTTCCAGGATATCCAGGACCACAAAGAGAAACCCTGTCTCGAAAAAACAAAACAAAAAAAGAAAGACTCAATAGTCAGTTTTTAATTCTCAAATAGAAATATTTCTACATGGGAGCCAAGAGGCTGAGAACATAGTGAACTCCTCCCATTAATACTGGAGAAGGATGCGGCTTAGTGACATATCTTCAGCATGGTTTATACTTTAAATAGCTCACTTAGTACACCACTGTCACTTAAGTGACTATATATGTGGTAACTGATTTGTCATTCCCAGGTACCACATCAAGTGGTACTTTTATGAAACCAGATTCAGTTCCTTTCCTGCCATGACCATGAAGCTGGCTTACTTCAGCCATCACCAAAGAGGCCTGCCACATTCTTGGTCCTGATATCATCGAAGTAAGATGTACACTTACGGTTGGCTTGTTCTGTACTATCTGCAATTTTTTTGGTTTGATGAAAAAAGAAAACCCTCTGGTTCTGAAATGCTGCACATCTATTTGTTAGCATACTTATAGAATGTGCCTATTCTATCGTTAATAAATAAGTATTTACCAGTGCACTTGACAGCTTTCTCTAAAACATATTATCTATAAATATATTCTTAATAAAGCATAAAATTCAAATATATTTTCATATCATAATAATAAACATAACACATACATGCCAATACCATAATGAAAATAAACACAGCAATATTAAAATGCAAAAAATATGTGACCACTTCCCCACATACCAGTGGAACATACAACAAGCACACCACAGGAAAACTCAAAATTCCATGATGTGACAATTTAACACCAGCAACAATCTTAATCATTCTGCTACTTAGCCAATCTGTGTGCTGTTCTGCAAAGGCAGCTGCTCATCTTAACTTGTGTACACTATCAACAAACCAAACAAGATAATTTAATCAATACTCTAGACTGCAAGGAGACTATTTTTCTACAGCAGGAGTATCACGGATTTTATGATGGTGCTCATCAGCGGGCAAACTACCATGAGATAGATATCTGTCAATCATTGTTGTCCATTTCTGGTCGACATGCGTACCTTGAAAGAAACAAGGAAAACAGGTAGAATGTCTACAATATATGAACTCACTGTGCCAGACACCAAGGCAGATTCACAAACTAGGACTTGTGTCTCTCCTTCAGCAGATATGACCTGAACTGGTTTATGAGGTTAGCAAGAACCCCTCCTGGGGCCACCTAACACTGAACCATTTAATATTTAACACTAACATCTAACATCCAAGTGTAGGTTAGAGTGCAGTGAGAAGGAAACTGGCAATATTAAACAATTTACTACAATCATATAAGCTGTGCATTACAATATCAGCTGTGCACTAGAATATTCTTTTCTGCAGCAGGCATTGTTGAATGGAGATATGAACACTGGAAAGTTCACTAAATATTGTAAAGTCACACAAGCAAACAAGACAATGAGCAGCACAGCACACCCACAGAGTTGAGCTATGTCCCATAACACTCAGGGCATCTGGCTAATTGATGTCTTTAAAGGTGGTAAGGGAAAGGCTCTTGACCCGTAGTGTGAAAACAACAGAACCCTGGACCCACATCTCTGTTGGTTGATTTTTCTGAGTATTTCAGCTATGTATGATCCTCCATTAATTGAAAAGCTACTCTGATTCTCGTCTTCAGCTGTGACTACCCAGGAGGCTGTCATCAAGTGATCTGCATAAGCCTTATTTGGAGGCGTTTTAAAGTTCAGATTTCAGGCCCTAGGGACTATCACATGGAAATACATTGCCCTGGTTTCCTCCCTATCACTGTGATAAAACACCATAACTAAAAGCAACTTGGGAAGAAAAAGGTTTCTTTGGTCTGTAGTTTATAGCCTATCATTAAAGGATTCCAGTGCAGGAATTTAATACAGAAAACCTGGAGAAGAATACATGAGGAACACTGCTTGCTGACTTGCTCTTTATGGCTTGTGGGCTTACTGTCCCACATTCCTTAGACACTAGGAACAGGTTGGGCAAAAAGGGTGACTTGGCCCTTCCACAGCAGTCAAACAATAAAACGTCCCACAGACTGGTTTACAGGTTAAACTCATGGAGGCATTTTCTCAATTGGGTTGCCCTCTACTCAATGACTAGCTTGTGCCAAGTGGTCAAAAACTAACCAGCATGCGTGTGATGCTATATACAAGGATTGGGTCAATTGACTTCACAAGGCACAGATCCCTGTATTTGTCATGGGCAGGTGCAGAAGGCATGTGCATGTTCAGACAGAAGGGCAGACCACCGACAGTGTCATCCCTGGAACCCTACTGAGACAGGCTCTCTCATGAAACCTGAGCTCAGCATTTATGAGAATCTTCCTAGCCATTGAGGCTCAGGGATTTTCCTCTCTCTTTCTCCCTGGCTGAGACAATAGACACATGCCACCATGCCCACGATATTATTTAAATTCTTCCATTTCTATTTTAACTATCCCAAATATCATTTGCTTTGTCTAGGATAGTAACTACATTCTTCTTTTGTTACTCTGTCAGTATTGGGTTTGTAACCTGTTCTGAGCATAAGCTTCATGTAATAGATACTCAAGTCTATAAATTCTCCATCATTCAGAAATGCCTCTGTGGATAATGGTACAAAGAGACCTACACTTCAAGGATGGGAAACTGAGGTTAAAATACACAGATTTTAACATCATGTGATTATCAAACTTAATGTTCTGATTGGGTCATGTGATTTTGCAATTATTTAATATTCTGATTCATTATAATAAATATCATGAGTTTTATCAACATCTTAAGAATAAAATGACTATAATATTTTCATCATTTTAAAACATACAGAATCAACTAATTAATATTTTTCATGATATTTCCTGGAGCAATCCCATGTTCATTGGTAGTTTACTTCCTTAATGAAGATATTGCTTGCTACAAAGGTTACAGTGCTGCTGTGTTAAGTACGCATGTACATCAGTGAAGATGAATACACTGGTCCACTCCTTTCAGCAGTCAACATACAGACTTCCTTGACACCATGTTTATTTAACTCATTCTTTCCCTTGGTGACCACACACTATCACATCAGGTCCCTGCTAATACCCCACACAGAGAAGAGCCGGTAGGTGGGTACACCGTTGGCACTGCATCTGCTGTGGGTACACCGTTGGCACTGCATCTGCTGTGCTTGACACACTCAAATACTGTTCTACTTTCCCTTTCCAGATCTTGGAATGGAAATGATTCACAAGTGACCTCATGAGTCATTTATTATGGGTATTTGGAAACTGTGAATCACCAAGAGGGCTGCCTGCCCATGAAAATGTTCAGTACACTGCAACATGAATGAAAAACAAAAGTTTAATGTGGTAAATTGTAGAAATTCAGGATTTCTCTTAAAAAGGGAAAAAGAAAACTAGAGTTTTCTAAAATTCAGTAGTTTGTGCATACATGATCACAGGCTTCACTTTAAATGTATATATTCAAACAATATTTTTATTCCATATGTTCCATGAGTTCTGTTTCTTATTTGCATTCACTCAGTACTATTTAAGCCCCCACCCCTACTGTGTGTGCAGCTAGAATGTCACTCTCATGAGAATCCACAATGGGCATCTTATACATCCTTAGTGACACACTTCCCGATGGTCCCTGATCTCCCCTGACTAATCAACACTAATGTGAGTTTTTAAGGTGCACACCTGTGGACCTCTCTGGGCATTTCCAAGGAACACCAGATTACAATAGTTAGGTCACATCACCTGTGATTTATTAATCTAACCACATGCTATGAGGTTGTCCGTTAATGACTGCAGCATTTACTATAGATCACTGCTGATAAATATGAAGGAAAATTTCAATGTTTATCAATTTACATATTTTCAAAGACAAAATATCTGTTAAACCTTTGCATGCACTTTTCATTTCTCTGATATTCTCTTATGTAAATTTGTATCTTGGTAACATGTTCATCAAAATGTCTGTATTATTATTTTAAAGGTGTCTAGTATTCAAGTAAACATACACATTTATATGATTTGGGGTATTGCAAATATCTCTCTTCAAGAGATTCTATGGTTAAATGGTGTATATTTGAAATTTGCACATATCAAAATAACCTTGCACTGGAAGCAAACTAATGTGATTATAATTATGTTACCATGTGTAGCCTGAATAGAACTATGCTGCAGTCAGTATTGCTTTTATTGAACAGAGATATTTTAATGATGCAAATCTCATTAAAACTCCATGTATCTAAGCAATAGCTTCTATTGTTTATATAAAAATTGAAAGAAAATGGCTATGCTGGATGTGTTAATGTAAGGATGCAGCACTAACACTCAGGAGACTAAGGCAGAAGCATCTAAGTTTCAGGTCATTAACAAAGCTATTAACGAAGACCCTGTGATGATTTGTATATAGTTCGCGCAGGGAGTAGGCAGTATTAGAAGGTGTGGCCCTGTTGGAGTAGGTGTAGCCTTGTTGGAATAGGTGTGTCACTGTGGGTGTGGGCTTAAAACCCTCACCCTAGCTGCCTGGAAGTTAGTCTTCCACTAGCCACCTTCAAATGAAGATGTTGAACTCTCAGCTCCTCCTGCACCATGCCTTCCTGGATGCTGCCATGCTCCTGTCTTGACGATAATGGACTGAACCTCTGAACTTGTAAGCCAGACCCAAATATATGTTGTCCTTACAAGAGTTGCCTTGGTCATGATGTCTGTTCAAAGCAGTAAAACCCTAACTAAGATAGACCCTGTCTCTAACAAAAATAAAAAATAAAAAAATAAAATAAAAAATACTCTTAAGGAAAGATTAAGTAGGTATACTTAGTAAGTAGTTTTCTTCATTAATTACTCATGAAATATGATACAAATTATATGTATGTGTGAACTTGTACATGTGGGCATCCATGTATACATGCACATGTATGCTTCTCTGTGTGTGCGCTTATGTTTTTTTAAATTTAATTTAATTTCTTTACTTATACTTTACATCCTGCTCACTGCAAGTGTATTTGTGGGATGTTGGAGCATCTTTTGGGTCTTGAGGTAGAACTATTCCCAGTTTTCTGAGAAACTGCCAAGTTGATTTTCAAAGTGGTTGTACAAGTTTGTACTCCCACCACCAATGAAGACATGTTCTCCTTACACCTCATCCATGCCAGCATGTGCTAGCTCTTCTGTTTTTGATCTTAGCCATTCTGATGCGTGTTTAAGATGGAATCTCAGAATTGTCTTCATTTGCATTTCCATGGTGACTAAGGACTTTGAACATTTCTTTAAATGCTTTTCAGCCATTCAGGATTCCTCTGTTGAGAATTCTGTTTAGCTCTGTACCCCATATTTTAGTTGTATTATTTGAGTTGTTGGTGTCAAACATATTGAGTTTGTTGTAAATTTTGGATATTAGCCCTCTCTCAAATGTAGGGTTGGTGAAGATCCTTTCCCAATCTGTAGGCTGTCATTTTGTCCTATTGAAAGTGCCTTACAGAAGCTTTTCAGTTTCATCAGGTCCCATTTATCAATTATTGATCTTAGAGCCTGATCCATCGGTGTACCAATTCATTAAAGGGTATTTCCCACTTTCTCTTCTATAAGACTTAATGTATCTAGTTCTATGTTGAGGTCCTTCATCCACTTGGACTGGAGGTGTTTGTTTGTTTGTTGTTGTCATTGTTGTTTTGTGTTTGTGAGTGTCTGGTTGTTGTTGTTGTTGTAAGCAGGCTTATTTACTCAGTCTGTAATCTCATTATCTGGAGATTAGATGTACTGAGGATCAGGGCTTAACAGCCATACTTGGCTACTCAGTGAGTCCGAGGCCAGTCTTTACCACATGTGAGCCTGTCTCAATGCACTGAAAATAAGTTATTCATTTAATGAATGTTGTTCAACTGAATTACAGTAGCTGAATTATTTCAAGGTCACTGTATGCTTTCAGATTATTCAGGTTTCATATTTTAGTTGTTGACCAGTATACTTTCTAAATTGTCGATTGGTTTTAGACTAATAATTACGCCAGTTCAAAATTGAAATTTATCACACCAAGGTATTATTTATAGTTATATACTGAGACAACACACACAGGCTTGTCAATAATCCTTTTTCCTTTGTCATTTGAAGATTTCCAAAACATAAAAATCTAGATTTCCTGTCATCACATGCTATCCCAGAGTTTTCAGTAAGAATCCCAGAGCTCCGGGGTATAGCTCCATATTCACATACAACTCTGATGTTATATGCCCAAGGGTGTGGCTCCTCCATTTCTCTGTGCTTCATTCCTTGTCTGTCTAAGTGAATAAGCCTCATGGATCCAATTTTATATACCTTAAATACTCTCTATAATTCCAATCATGTCTAACTACTCAATAAATAACAATTACTAACATTGCCTGAAATTTTTCTCTCATGCTAAGATTCAAAAATTTCCCATCATTCTATTGAATGCTTATTTGATAGTTTCAACTTATGTGGATCTGCTGGTCTTGAAATCGACAGCATAGATATGACGCAGGAAGAATTTAGCCCTTAATTTTAACTTATCTTGTTTTTTTCTTGGATATTTTATTCATTTACATTTCAAATGTTACCCCCCTTTCCTAGTTACCCCTCCAGAAACCCCCATCCCAACCTCCCTCCCCTTGCTTCTATGAGGGTGCTCCCCTGCCCATCCATCCACATACCCACACACCCACTCCCAACTCCCAGTCCTGGCATTCCCTTACACTGGGCAATTGAGCCTTCACAGGACCAAGGGTCTCTCCTCCCATTGATGTCCAACAAGGCCATCTTCTGCTACATATGCAGCTGGAGCTATGGGTCCCTCCATGTGTACACTTTGGTTGGTTGTTTAGTCCTTAGGAGCTCTGGGGGTAGATTCTGTTTGGTTGATATTGTTGTTCTTCCTATGAGTCTGTAAAACGCCTTCAGCTCCTTTAGTCCTTCCCCTAACTCCTCCATTGGGGATCCTGTGCTCAGCCAAATGCTTGGCTGTGAGCATCCGCCTCTGTGTTTGTCAGACTTTGGCAGAGTCTCTCAGGAGACAGCTATGTCAAGCTCCTGTCAGAAAGCACTTCTTGGCATCTGCCATAGTGTCTTGTGTGGGTTTGGTGTCTGTATGTGGGATGCCTCAGGTGGGACAATCTCTGGATGGCCTTTCCTTCAGTCTCACCTCCACTATTTGTCTTCTTCTGTCTTTTAAAAATATCTTACAGGCATTGAATGTATTTCATTAAACATGTAAGGAGGTGCTAGGTATGGTGACCACTTTTTCTATATTTCCTGCATAGCTACCCTGGAAATTGGAACAGTAAAAACATGGACTCTGTGAAAAATACCAATTAGAAAAGCACATATATGGCTTGCAATGATTGTTACTCTATGGATATTTAAAAAGGTGTTTGTAATTTTTCATGAGAGTGAGTATGAATCCCTGAGAGGCTATGATCGGGTGAATGTGTCTAAGATGACGTGCTAAATGTTTACCATGACCTCTGTGGTAGCTAAAATGTATTTTTACATGCTGGTTGATTGATCAGATAAGTCTTGTGTAGAAATTGTATGTATGTATGTATGAGTATATAACCAATTAAAATCATCAGCAAGGAGCTGAACACTTGTTTTTTCTGAATGTAATTTTAACAGATGCTGTATTGATATTACTTAATATACAATCAATTATATATTGTCTCTGAACTTCCAGATGCATATGACTTTATTAACTAAACTTAGAATCATGCTCTGGTACTGAACATCTTCCTTTCTTGAGCACTTTCGTTCATCAGAATCCTTGTATATCAAGACAGGGCACAAGGAATCATGAAAAATGGAAGAGATCAATTTGGAAAGTAATCTTAAATCTTGAAAAGACTCAGCCACTTCCTATAATTATTTATATTTCCTAGGATTTTGATTCTGTCCTTGTGAACAGGCTTTAAGAATATAGTATCTGAAAAGTAGGAGCATCTGTAAAGTCTTCTAAAAATATCCAGGACTCAACTTCAATACACATTGCTTAGTAATACAAGATTCCTGTGAAGAACTCAACTCTGCTTTCCTTGGGACCCATCTTGGGCTGGCCTAATAAGAAACTATGCAAGAAAGAATTCACAGGACACCCAAACATAAACTGTGTGATGGCTGTCTATACATCTGAAAACTTAGAAGGGCTGGATAAATAGGACAACAGCTTGAATGATTGGCTTTTTATATTTGGAAAATATCAAGCTCTCATGAAAATGTGCCGCCTATGAGATGAATCACCATTGCCCTGGTAAATGCAAAAAGTGGATATAGGCCTGCTTTGGTTAAGAGAATGAGAAGAAAGAAATCAGTGTAATTCCACCAGTAATAGACATGTTTATTTCTATTTGTTTATTTTTTTATTGATGAACAGACAATGTATGAACACCATGATTACTCTTGATGTCATTTGAACAGTTTTGATATTTTTATTGTGTAATGTCTCCTGATTGCAACATACAGAATTAATTATAAGAATGAAACTGACAATAGTTGTACTAGAAATCTAACTCCTTAGCAACAAAACTCATTTGTATCTGGGTTACAATAGAGTATAATGAACAGCCAAGCATAGTAATTTGGGTCAAGAGGTAAATAATTACATGTTTATGCTAATGTTATTTTTGGCATTACAATCAGAAAGATGGCTCTACAATTAAGTCTAGTTATAGCCTATACAGTTTGGGGCACCTCTTGCTTTTTCCTGATCAACAACTCAAAGGCTAGTTTCCATAAATAGCACCTGAGATTTAAATCAATCTGTGTTTGTGTGTGAGTGTGTGTGTGTGTGAGTGTGTGAGTGTGTGTGTATGTGAATGTATGTATGTATGTATTTGTTTAAGAAATGTGTATTTTTAAAAAATATGCTCATAAAGCATATCTATGAACTCCCCAGCATAAGCTCTAAAAAACTTATAATCTTTTTGTGTGTATGTGTGTGTTTGTGTGTGGCTGTGATAAATGTACATGTGTTTGAATGTATGTGGTTTCATATGAACAGCAATTATTATATAGGACAACCTTCCATTTTGATATCATTCATATATATATATATATATATATATATATATATATATATATATATATATGATATTATCTTTATTTACATTTCAAAGGTTATCCCCTTTCCCTTTTCCCCCCCAGAAACCCCATCCCATCCACTATTTCCTTCTATGTGGGTGTTCCCCCATCCACGCTCCTACTCCCTCCTCCCTGCCCTTGAATTCTCCAAAACTCGGTCATTGAGCCTTCACAGGAGACAGCTATATCAAGCTCTTGTCAGCAAGCACTTCTTGGCATCCAATATAGTGTCTTGGTTTTCTAAGTGTATATGGAATGAATCCCCAAGAGAGATCCCCAAGAGAGGCAGTCTCTGGATGACCTTTCCTCCAGTCTTGGCTCCATAGTGTCTCTGTATTTTGTCCCCCCTTCTAAGAAGGACCAACTGAGCACCCACACTTTGATCTTCCTTCTTCTGGAGCTTCTTGTGGTCAGTGAATTGTACCTTGGGTATTCTGAGTTTTGGGCTAATGTCCACTTATCAGAGAGAGTATACCATGTGTTCATTTGTGATCTGGTTAACTCAATCGGGATGATATTTTCTAGTTCCATCCATTTGCCTAAGAATTTCATGAATTCATTGTTCTTAACAATGTAGTACTCCATTGTATAAAAGTACCACATTTTCTGTATCAATTTCTCTGTTGAAGGACATCTGGGTTCTTTCTAGCTTCTGGCTATTATAAATAAGGCTGCTATGAACATAATGAAGCATGTGTCCTTGTGATATTTTGGAGAATTTTGGGGTATTTGTCCAGGAGTGGTATAGTGGGACCTCAGGTAGTACTATGTCCAGTTTTCTGAACAACTGCCAGACTGATTTCCAGAGTGGTTGTACCAACTTGCAATCCCAACAGCAGTAGAGGAGTGTTCCTCTTTCTCTACATCCTCATCAGCATCTGCTGTCACCTGAGTTTTTGACCTTAGCTATTCTGACTTGTGTGAGGTGGAATCTCAGGGTTGTTTTGATTTGCATTTTCCTGGTGGCTAAGGATGTTGAACATTTCTTTAGGTGCTTCTAGGTCATCTGATATTTCTCAGTTGAGAATTCTTTGTTTAGCTCTGTATCCCCTTTTAAAATAAGGTTATTTGATTTTCTGGAGTCCAACTTCTTGAGTTCTTTATCAGATATAGGATACGTAAAGATCTTTCCCCAATCTGTTATTTGCAGTTTTGTCCTACTGACAGTGTCCTTTGGCTTACAGAAGATTTGCAATTTTCTGAGGTCTCATTTTTTTATTCTTGATCTTAGAGCATAAGCCATTGGTGTTCTATTTAAGAACTCTTTCCCTGTGCCCACGTTTACAAGTCTCTTCTCCTACTTTGTCCTCTATTAGTTTCAGTGTATCTGGTTTTATGTAGATGTCCTTAATCCACTTGGACTTGAGCTTTCTTCAAGGAGATAAGAATGGATCAATTTGTTATCTTCTACATCTTGGTCTCCCATTAATCCAGCACCATTTGTTGAAAGTTTTTTTTTTTTTCCCCCAGTGGATGATTTTAGCTGTTTTGTCAAATATTAAATGACCATAGGTGTGTGGGTTCATTTGTGAGTCTTCAATTCTATTCCATTGATTTTCCTGCCTGTCTCTGTACCAATACCATACAGGTTTTTTGTTTGTTTGTTTGTTTGTTTGTTTTTTGTTTTATCACTATTGCTCTGTAATACAGCTTGAGATCAGGGATGGTGATTCTCCCAGGAGTTCTTTTACTATTGAGAATAATTTTTGCTACCCTGGGTTTTTTGTTATTCCAAATGAATGTGCAAATTGCTCTTTCTAACTCTCTGAAGAATTGAGTTGGAATTTTGATGGGAATTGCATTGAATCTGTATATTGCTTTCGGCAAGATGACCATTTTTACTATATTAATCCTGCCAATCCATGAGCATGGGAGATCTTTCCACATTCTGAGATCTTCCTCGATTTCTTTTGTCAGAGACTTGAACTTTTTGTCATACAGATCTTTCACTTTCTTGGTTAGAGTCATACCAATGTATTTTATATTATTGGTGACTATTGTGAAGAGTATCATTTCACAAGAGTATCGTAATTTCTTTCTTAGCCTGTTTATCCTTTGAGTAGAGGAAGACTATTGATTTGTTCAAGTTAATTTTATATCCAGCCACTTTGCTGAAATTGTTTATCAGGTTTAGGAGTTCTCTGGTGAAATTTTTGGGGTCACTTATATATACTATCTTATCATCTGCAAATAGTGATATTTTGACTTCTCCCTTTCCAATTTGTACCCCTTTGACCTCATTTTGTTGTCTAATTGCTCTAGTTAGAACTTCAAATCCTATATTGAATAGATAGGGAGCAAGCAGACTGCCTTGTCTAGTCCCTGATTTTAGTAGTATTGCTTCATTTTTCTCTCCAATGTTGGCTACTGGTTTGCTGTATATTGCTTTTACTATGTCTTTACTTTTACTGAAACTGGAACTCACAAACCTCACTGTATAGCTGAACTGGCTGGCAAAAATCTTCAAGAATTTGTCCCCTGGATTTCAGATGCAGATCATCATGTCTAACTTTTTGTTACTTATGGTTTGTGAATATGAAGTTAATATACATTTTACTGAATGAGCCATCCCCTTTGCCTCTTAGATATGGATTTTAATCTCAATACCTCTGCAAAGTTAGTAAGAATAAAGCTTTTGGTGGTTATACCATGGTCATTACTATACAAAGATGGTAATCAACTGTTGCCCTACTGGTCTTAAATCTTAAATTCCAAAGTAGAGCTTGTTTTTTCAATTCCTATTCAACTAGTGAAATAAGTTCTCAAATATTCAATGGGTTATAGTTGAAGCATAAAAATAAATAAACACCAAATAGAACATGTAGAGAATGTTCTGAGATGCAAGAAATTTAAAAAATAATTCTCCTTTCCAATTTTTAAAATGTATTCACAAAATTGTAAATTTTGCAGTTGATAGTTTCATGTGCTTGTATGATGAATTTTAGACATTTTCACACCTTGTTCCTCTCCCTTTTCTTCCATCTTCTCCCAACAAGTCCCCCTTCCTACTCCCTGTTTTGTAGGGCATGCGTGGGAGGTTCTTTACTGGAAGAAGAGCAATTTATCTGCAGAAAATGAAACCACCTTTCCAACAACTACTAACTGTCAATAGTCCTTCAAAGGAGAATGGAGTGCCATGATTCTCTACCCAATCCAGGTCACCATAGTCATAGTTAATATTGTTTGCATGTCTTGTACAGATAGCCAAACCTGTAGTGAGTTCAAGAAACAGTGATAACATGTCCAGAAGGTTTATCATAAACTACTTCCTTTCATCTTATTGTATGATATATTTAGAATATAAAGAAATAACTTTGTGATGTGCCTCCTTTGCCAGAGAGTTGTTTTTTCTCTTTGCTATCCCTCCCCTCCATTGCTTCATGTGCACATCCATAAGTTTAGCTCCATATTCACATCCAAGGAATGATTTCTGAGTCACCATTGGTGGCTGAGGCAATTCTTTGCTTCCTCATTCTTTTCTACCTATAGTCACTCTCATACCTGTAGGCTTAACTCCAGATGTACATCCCCCAAAACTCTTCACTAGCCACATTTTCTAGGTAAGCCTCTTTTTCTCTTCCCCATCTTTCATCAACTCTCATTGTTATTTCCATACCCACAGACATAGCACCAGATCTACTACCTTTAAATCTGCTTTGATCTTAAGCTACCTTTGATAAATGAGTTGTTACTCCTGCCATTTCTGCACTCATCATCCTGTTCAAGACCCACAACTTGGCAGTCATTTTTGCCTGGCCCAAATTACCTAGCTCATCCATCAGATTTTCCTACTATTAGAATTTGATACATAAACCACATAAATGTTTGTGTGTGTGTGTTTGTGTGTGTGTGTGTGTGTGCGTGTGTGTGTGTGTATGTGTGTGTGTGTGTATGCATATGCACCTGCACATGTGCACACACACACTCAAAACACCATACACACCTAAACATTCACACATATGCACACACATACACAATTGCACAACTTACACACACATACACACACTCACACACACATAAACACACACACACTAGCACACACATTCATACATACAAACATACATACAAACAGAACTACTGACTAATATCTCTAAAGGAGATAGAGTTCTCAGTAAAATACTATAAACTGAATACAGGCAAATACAAGATCATCCACAATAATCTGGATGTCTTAATGCAAGAAATGTAAGGATTGTTCAAAGTATTTGTGACATAATTAAACACAATAAATTATAAATGGGCATAAATAAATGAATCATATAATCATCTCAATAGTCAAAGAAAAAGCTTTTAACAAAATCCATCATATTTCTATGATAAAAACAATAGAAGAAGAAGGAGTGGAGGGAATGTATTTAAAAATATTAAAATGGGTCTCAGTGAGTGAGCTGGTAGGAGAGCCATCTTTGCTCCAGTGCACTGCCAGAGAGAGGGCAGCCTGCAGAAGCAACACAGCTGCTGGGATAGACTCCATTTCTGGCTCCAGACATCTAGCACCTTTCCCGCCAGAGGAGAGGTGTCTGCCCCAGAGGGTTCTTAAGGCCTGAGCTGGTAAGAGAGCCATCTTTGCTCTGGTGCATTGCCGGGAAGAGGGCGGCCTGCAGAAGCAACACAGCTGCTGGGACAGACTCTGTTTCTGGCTCCAGACATTCAGCACCTTTCCTGCTAGTGGAGAGGTGTCCTCCCAGGAAGTTCTCAAGGCCTGAGCTGGTAAGAGAGCCATCTTTGCTCCAGTGCGTGGCCTGGGAAAGAGGGCAGCTCACATAAGCAACACAGCTTCTGGGAAAGATCCCGTTTCTGTACAGTCATCTGGTACCTTTCCCAATCTAGGAGAGGTGTCCAACCGGGAGGGTTCTCAGTGACTGAGCAGGTTGGGGAGCTATCTTTGCTCCAGTTCCCCTAGGCTCCAGTCTGCACTGGTGAGAGTGTGGACCACAGAAGTTACACAGCTGCTGGGATAGACAGAAGCAACCTAACTTCTGGGACAAACCCTGTTTCGGGCTCCAGACGTTTGGGCACCTTCCTTACCAGAGGAAAGGTGGCCACCTGTGAGGGTTCTGTCTGCTAGAGCAGGTGTAGCCCTGGATGGCCAGAAACTCACTCCATACATCAAGGTAGCCTCTAACTCAGAGCTCCTTCTACCTTTGCCTCTGAAATTCTGGGATTAAATGCATACACTACTGCCCCCACTAGGCTCACTCCCCTTAACTACAGCCAATAACACAACCTGAAAAAAGACTAACCAAAGAGGTAAAAAACATTACAGTGAAAACTTAGATACTATGAAGAAAAACATTAAGAAATATGTAAAAGCAAAACAATAATGACAACAACAAAACAGAAAGGTGTTCCATGTTTATGGACCAGTAGAATTAAGCTGTGAAAATGACAATCATACTGAAGTTAATTTATAGATTCCATGTGACATAATAAAAATAGGCACAGCCTTCTTCACAGAAATCAGAAGCATTTCTAAAATGCATATGGAATGAGAGAAAGACCCTGGAAGCCAAACCAATCCTGAGCAAAATGATTACTGAAGGGAATGAATTCAATTTTCAAGATATATTATTGAACTACAGTAATGAAAAGAACATGGTAGTAGAATCCATCTTCCCCACAAAAGCTATGTGGATCAATGGAAAAATATAGATGTATCAAACATGACTGCATGTAACTTCAGCATATGATATTTAATGAAGAGGCCAAAACATACATTGGAAAAGGAAAGGGTCTTTAACAAACAGCACTGGGAAAAGTAGATGTCCACTTGAAGAAGAATAAATTTGGGTCTGCATCTGTCGTCCTGCATAAAATTACCTTCACATGGATCACAGACCTCAATTTTAATTTTGAAGTGCTAAAATCACAGGAAAAATATATAGACATTCTGTAATACATGTATTATGAAAAGACATTCTGATACTGACACCATTTGCTTAGGAATCAAGGACAGCAACTGCCAAGTTGGACCTCATAAAACTAAAGATTAAGGAAGGAATCAAACGAAGAAGACAACCATAGGATGGGAAGGGATCCTTACCAGTTCTACATCAGAATATTAATATTTGTTATATAGAACAAACTCAAAAACATCCTGTCATGGAAATACATGACCAATTGAAAAAAGGGGAGGGGCTTGGGATTGAAACAAAGAGATCTCAACAGATATAAATATGTCTGCCAAATACCTTGAACAGAGTTCATCGTCTGCAATTATGGAAACACACAGCAAAGCGACTTTTAGATTTTATTTGACTCCACTCAGAATGGCTAGCATCAACAAAACAAATGGCACAAAAGGCTGTTGACAGGCATGCTAACTGCTGTAGCAGCACTGGAAATCAGTATGGGAAATCCTCAAAACAAACAAATTAAACTAAAATGAATCTACCATATGATCCTGCTTTACCATTATTTGGCAGATGCCCAAAGAGTTGATATCCTAATTCAAAAACACTTGATGAGCGTGAGCTGCTAATCTTTTACAATAAGGAGGGCAATGAAATCAAGTGTCCATCAACAAATGAATGATAACCAAAATGTAGTACATATAAAATTGGAATACTTTTCTACAGTAACAAAAATCTGCATGTATATAGATAAACTTACCTATCAAAAAATAATGAGTGAGAAACTTGGCCCCAGAAAGACCAATGCTGAATTTTCTTTCTCACCTGAAAATCCTGGCTGCAAATCTTCATATATGAGTACATAGCACAGAGTAACTGCACAAACCAGGGAACTATGAAGGGACAACTGCAGAACAGGAGTACTTGAGAGGGAAATAACAGCACACAGGTGACATGAAAGGGGATTGGACAATGAGGCCAGTACTCCTTCTGTGAACAGGTACAGAGATCCATATATATGGAGAGAGAAGATACAAATGACAGCAGGGATTGTATTATTTCTTATTTACCTAATTATGTGCAATATATATCAGCGTTTATGCACACATACACACCTTAAACAAAGGACTTGACAACACTTCCTGTAAGAACAATAAATGAGCAAAAGCACCTTTAGCATGCACAAGAAACCTTTTGAGTACTTGTTCAGAGCAGTCTATGTGATTTCCCAAAGATAATTGTTGTTACTCTTTGCTTTCTTAGAGGTTGAAGGCAAGATTATATTGGAGGATACTGTATACTTAGGAAAAATATCTCAGATAGTATAAACTAAAATTAACCAGAAATCCTCATTCCTGTAGCCTAGCTTCCACAATACTAGAAATTATTATACAAGATAACAAATGAAATTATTAATTAAGCAGTTAAAAATTTTACCCAGTTGTGACATCTATGAACCATAGGGATGACCAAAATGGCAAAATATCACCAAAGGTTCAATAGCAGCCCTTACATATCAGTGGAAACCAGTATATAATTGGACTTAAGACTTGTTCACTATGAGATTAACTGTTTTTGGTACTAGAAAGCTAGCCAATAAACCAGGGCAAGTGTGGTCATGTATCTTAGTGAAAAACCCACTACTGCAAATTTGATAGACCAGCATAACTCCTACCTACACTCTAAAACTCACAGTTATACCCAAGCATAAGTATAGTTCTCACCTCATATCAAAGATTCTTCTCTTTAAGACAAATGGTGATCACCAAGGAAAACCACAAGTGGACACAATGCAGAGATCAGCAGAACCTATGAATCCCAGCCTCAGTGGACGTATCTGCATTACAGTTCCTACATTTATGGCTCAGAGAACATCTCAGAAAGGATCAGGTGTAGTTAAGGGCCAGAATGCAAGTCTGTTGGGAGGCCATGTTTTCTAGAAATTGCTACTGAAACAGGACCTTAACAATGACAAACTAATGTGGAAGGGGTTAAATGTGTTAGGGTCCTAGCCCCTAGACAAGGAAGTATAGCCAACTAATGACTACTGAGGGAGAAGGGGGGGTGGGTGGGTATACACTTTCCCAGGGATGAGTTCTCAAATTCATTAACACAAAATGGGCAGCCTTAGAAATATACATACAAACAATAAAAATGGACATATAACATTGTAAGATGATAGATAGATAGATAGATAGATAGATAGATAGATAGATAGATAGATAGATGCTATCAGTTTTACAATGGGAATTACAATGGAGAGGAGGTACTGGAAGAATGGAATATTAAAGGTGTTAGAAGGAGGAGATGGAAAGAAGGAAATGATGTGCAAGGAAAGTAATTATGTATAATTAAAATGTATTGAAACATATGAAGAAACCTGTACATGATATATAGCAATTTTAGTTTTGAAGTATAAATTTATAACATAGTTTTTAAATGGCTTCCAATTATATTTTATCCTGAAAATGAACTTTATATGCTTTCTTGATTTGAGAATATAAATTCAAAAGGTATCCATCAGTCTGTATATTCCTACATTCTTATCAAAATATTACCAATCTCTCAGATACTCCCTCAGAATTACTAACAATGTCTTTAAAATGCATAACATTTCAGTCCAGTGGTGATTCCAGGCTATAGTCTTAACACCTGTGGAGGCTGAGGCACAAGAATAGTCATGAACTTGAGGCCAAATCTAATAAATGTGACCTCAAGGTCAGTTTGTGTTACATGGACAACGGCTTTTTTTTTTTCTGGTTAGTATTCACATTTTTGTGCAAATACAGATAATTGTAGTAAAATCGTCTTCAAATTTTACCACTTTGAGTAGTAAGCATCATGCAAGTTAACCTTTTTTTTTTTTTTTTTGAATTCCATGTCAACACATAACCATTCATGAAAAGAGTGCTTGTCTCTGGTGTAGAAAGCCGAAGCACTGTATTTCTGAGTACATAGCTGATCTGCCCTCTCCTTTTATGTGGTGGTCATTTACTTAATAATATCTCATAGAAACTGTGTTTCTTCTGGTATTTAACTTTATATGACTGTTTCCTTAATGGATTATTTTTTCCAATCAGTTGTAGGTAAAGGTGCTTTTATTATATTTTTTCAAATGCTGATGTTCTCCATCCCCTATTAAGATACTTTTTTAAATACACTTTTTCATAGAATGAATAAAACTAGGTTAGTTACATGTGTTAAGTTTTAAAATTATTATTATTTATTCACTTTACATCCTGCTTTCCCCATCATCGTTTCCCACTCTCACGGTCCCTGCCCACCCTCTTCCCCTTCTCCTCTGAGAGACTGCTTCCCAGTCCCTCCCTCCCTATACCTCCATCCTGATCTCTGCAGGATGTGCCTGCTCTCTCACTCAGACCCAACAAGACAGCCCAGCTAGCATAACATAGAATAACAAAGATAGGCAAGAGTAATAGACATAGCGTCCACTGCAGTTGTTCTGGACCTACATGATGCCCGAGCTGCACAATGAAAATGTGCTATTTTCAAGGTTCAAATATTCTCCAGACCCAACTCTATACTACATTAATTGCTGGAAGGTTTAAATCATTAGTCCTAGGACAGGTGAATACAAACATAGCATCAGGAGCTAGTAGGTTGCTCTGGGTGTGTTCTAAATGACAAAAACTTAGTTTAACAATGTAAGACAAAATATTTGATTGACTTTTAATAATAATTAAATAACCACAAGTGATTTCTTTTTAAATTTTGAGAAGCAGGAATGTGTTCATCTATGCTAGATGAAATGTAAGATAAAAACATTCATAGGACTGAAGTCCAGAATTATTGATTAAAATTGAAGTATAATGTATTTGTTCATAGTTTGATATATCTTAAACTTGGTGTATAAGAAAAGCACTATTTTTGTTTCTGTTTTCATATTCTATTGTGGTTCTCAATATGAAAGTCATAGGACTATTGAATATAACATATTTATAGTATATATTAATCCTTTTGTGATATAGTTGACTATGGCACATTTTGAATAGTAGGGGACTATACAATCGCCATCTGGCTATTTGAATTTTCCAGCAAAGACATTTTGGACAATGAATTACCTAACTGTTGAGAGTGTTCCCCAGTTCATGAATAAATATTATGAAGGAATTTTGTCTGCTGAGAAAAGTGACCTCTGTCTATTATATGATATCAATGAGAATGTTTGACCTTCCTAAATCCTTGACACAAAATACAATATGAATTTAAATGAGTTCTGGAATTCCAAAATAAATTCCCTTTACGACATTCTCCATTGCATTTTGAAAATCTGGCCAGAGAGAGGCACATCAAGGTATGCAACAGAAGAAATTAACTTCAGTTCTGTCTAGCTATTTGAAAGAGCAAGGACTAAAAAGAACATTTTAGAAAGGAGATATGGGAAACACGGAAGTAGAAATGGAACCAGTTAATGGAGGAAGCCAGGAAGCATGTAGGCAAAACTGAGAATTGGGACATATATCTGTAAACCATGAAGCCATACAGCCATCCAAATGTCTTATCAGATTAGGGTCATGGCATGAAATTGATCCCTATAACACTCATGGTGGAAAGAGAGAACCAACTCCTATAGTTTGTTCTCTGATCTCTACATGTTCCTGTGGTACACACACACACACACACACACACACACACACACACACACACACACACACACTCACACACCAAAACAAATTTAGATAATTTTGCATCCAGAAGTAGATGAAAATAATGATATTTTTCTTACACATAAAGAAATAACAAAACTCTTAAGCTACTTGGCCATTATTTTCTGGTACACTGAGAAAGCCAGAGACAGAATGGTGTCTAAGAAATCGGGATGCATAAGAATCTTGAATAAGATACAAACAAGACCGTGTAAATCAGCATTAGATGAGTAATGCAAATAAAGATATTGATCTATGGATACTGTGGGGCTGGAACAAAAATGAAATAGCATACCATACTTATAGAACAAGGATCCAGGGAACAGGGTCCTATGTAGAAGATGCTTCAAAAATATGGGCCACTATTACTGCCTCAAGATAGCACTTTTCTGTTACATGTTTCAGTGACTGAAGCGATAGCTAAAATAATTGTAGGTTTCCGTAAGAAAAAAAAAAAACTGGTAATTAGAAAATTAATACAGATTTGTACAGATGACTCACCAGAAATCAGTAAGAAAGGATGATTTTAAGTTCGAAAGAGAATGTCAGGATAACAGAAGAGCAGTGCTCTTGTGTGTTGTAAACTTAGCATCATCTCCTTGTGAAGAACAAAGTAAAGCCCAGGAATCCTCAACCCAACACAAGGAACTATAGGCAATCATCCAACCAACCAACCAACCAAACAAACAAACAAACAAACATTCAATCAAACAGACAATCAATCAATCAATCAAACAAACAAACAAAAACTATACCAAGAACAAAACAGAGCAAAACTGGAGCAAGAGAGTAGGCCTTCTCCAGGGACACACTTGAGCACTTGAGCACCCCAATTGGTTGTTCTCAGATCAGCCCCAAAACATACTATGCTCAAGTAACAATATATGATTTTAGCAGGTTACATTTAGAAATTATATATACATATATAATTCATGCAGAAAAACTTAACAATTAGTGAAGAAGAGGCCATGAACTTGAAAGAGAATTTGGAGATTATATGGGAGTGTTTGGAGGGTGGAAAGAGAAGAGATACGTGTTGTAATTTTATTACAGACTCAAAACAAAATAATACATTGTATTCCTTTTTTATAACTTATAAACATCATGGAGAGTTTTTTTTCTAAATTGCTTAAAATGATGAAGGGCAGTGCTTGGCTAATCCAACAAAGCAGCCATCACCAAATAATTTGTATTTGACCCTGAAAATTTAACAGCTTTTTAAAGCATTTAAGTCTAATGATTTGTGAAGACCAAGTTCCAAGGAAAAATGGTATAGCTATATTATTAATATTAGCTCAAGAATAATTAGAAAATCATTTATCTTTATTACCTTGCACTGAAACTTTAAATGTTTTCTTTTAATTAAAACTCAATAAATGTTTACACAGTGTCTATCACAGCAGGCCAGACAAACTGCAACCCATGCTAGATGCATAAACAAGGATTTGTGATTGTCCCAATGGACAGGATCCTCTGCTGGGAGACACTGTAGGTAAATAAGCAAAGGCTACTCATCAGAGACGGAACCGTAACAGGCCAAAATATGCTACCATTAATGTCTGACTGGGTGACCCAATATTAATTCTGTGGTTTCTCATAGGAGTATAGGCAAATAAACAGTTCCTTCTGGGAGCACAGACAACTCGGCAACTGCTATTAAAAGAGCATCTTGTCATGGAACTCACTAAAAGCTGGAACCCTGGAGATGTCTGTGGGGCTTGTGTGCAATCCCACTGTTGAGGTTACTTACTTTAGGAGTCATTCCTGGATGTATAACTTTACAGAGTGAGGTACTTTATGAAACTGATACTTCTTAAAGCTTTTGAGTTACTTCCCAAGCCTTAAAGAGTTCTCCACCCCTCTCAGAAT
The DNA here is from genome assembly GCF_900095145.1 of Mus pahari. NCBI lineage: Eukaryota > Metazoa > Chordata > Mammalia > Rodentia > Muridae > Mus > Mus pahari. The sequence goes on along the minus strand of NC_034604.1, from coordinate 78,583,659 downwards.
GTCTTGAGTCTTAAGAAGCTTACTTCTCGTAACCCAATCACAAAAGAAGTCACTAGATATGCACTCACTGATAAGCAGATATTAGCCCAGAAACTTAGAATACCCAAGATACATTATGCAAAACAC
>NC_034604.1:78582046-78583228 GCF_900095145.1 Mus pahari | reverse complement strand
GTACCCAAGGAGCTGAAGGGGGCTGCAACCCTGTAGGTGCAACAACAATATGAACTAACCAGTACCCCCTGAGCTTGTGTCTCTAGCTGAATATGTAGCAGAAGATNGCCTAATTGGCCATCACTGGGAAGAGAGGCCCCTTGGTCTTGCAAACTTTATATGACCTAGCAGAGGGGAAGGCTAGGGCCAAGTAGTGGGAGTGGGTGGGTAGGGGAGTAGGGGCGGGGGGGGTATTGGGAACTTTCAGGATAGCATTTGAAATGTAAATAAGGAAAAAAAAATAAGCTTACTTCCCAGATTGAGTGTGTCATTTTGCAGGGAAAGGCTACACAGTCCTCGACACTTGTTTTCTTTCCAGTCTTTAATTGCTTCTTTTCTTCTTCCCATCCATTTCAGGGAGATGCTGTAAGATACAAAAATCATAAGAACTCAGGAACACAGAATAAAACAAACAAAACAAAACCAAAACAACACAAAACACCATGATCTTCAACATTTTTTGACTCTCAAAGGAGGAAAATATTTATCTCCACTTAAAAGAGTCATCATCTTTGTTGGGAACAGACCTTCCAGTGTGGCTCTTGAGGGACACCTATACTGTCTATAAACTCGTTGGTTCCCCAGGATGAACTTGGCAGGGCTATATCTCAGTTTGTTGTTGGAACCATAGGAGTAAGAGTAAAATGTTGATTGTATTTTCCCTAAAAAAAAAATTATAGTGATAGATTATATCCATTTTGATCAATAGTTATTAACAATACCATTTTGAATTGCTAAACCCTTGATGACACTGTTGGAAAAATCTTGGCATGTAAAATCCCTCTCTGCCTGCTATTCTTTGGCATCTATTCAGATTCCCTGTGTGTTCTTCCTCCTTTCTGTGACTGTGCATTCAAACTCCTGTCTTTGCGTGTGCGTGGTGTCCATAGAGGCACAGTAGAGGCTCCTGGGCCAGGTCGGGGAAGAAAGAAGCCAAGCCTCCAGAGGAAGATAATTAGCACAAAGAACGACCACTCTCCTGAGCTCCACAGATTTGCAATCTGGAGCCTGAAGAAAGTCTTCCTCCTCTGGTAGGATAGGGGAAGAAAGACTGAACACTGGCAAGTCCTGGTTCTCTCCGCCTGGATAACTGAGACTGTGAACACTGGCAAGTCCTGGTTCTCTCCGCCTGGATAACTGAGA
>NC_034604.1:78580403-78581389 GCF_900095145.1 Mus pahari | reverse complement strand
TGTGAACACTGGCAAGTCCTGGTTCTCTCAGCCTGGATAACTGAGACTGTGAACACTGGCAAGTCCTGGTTCTCTCCGCCTGGATAACAGACTGTGAACACTGGCAAGTCCTGGTTCTCTCCGCCTGGATAACTGAGACTGTGAACACCGGCAAGTCCTGGATCTCTCTGCCTGGATAACTGAGATTGTGAACACTGGCAAGTCATGGTTTTCTCAGCCTGGATAACTGAGATTGTATTTCAGGAAATATAAATTTAAAGCCAACTAATGGTTGAAACACAGAACATTAAAACATGAAACAAGAAATAAGTTACACTAAGTATGAATATGGTGATATCAGTTAGTGCTTCTTCATAGGACAGATGAGTTCCCGTCACATTCTAGTATGTTCATTGCAGCACTTTTCCGCAGGTGGAGTAAAACTGCCCAGTCTCAATGACTTCTACATGCTAGATTCACATGTTCTTCCTGCCAAGAGATATTTTTGTGTTGGACTCAGGTGTCTGTGATAGATTCGCAGTCTGAGAGCCCTGATTTCTAGCTACTATTCATCTTTGGCATGTTGGCAATCATACTTTGCAAGTGGAGTCCAACTTCTTGTGCTCTTTGTATATACTGAATATTAGTCCCTTATCAGATTTAGGATTGGTAAAAATCCTTTCCCAATCTGTTGGTGGCCTTTTTGTGTTATTGGCAGTGTCTTTTGATTTACAGAAACTTTGCAATTTTATGAGGTCCCATTTGTCAATTCATGATCTTACAGAACAAGCCATTGCTGTTCTGTTTAGGAAATTTTCCCCTGTGCCCATATCTTTGAGGCTTGTTCAACATCGTTAATCATCAGGGAAATGCAAATCAACCTTGAGATTCCACCCCACATCAGTCAGAATGGCTAAGATCAAAAATTCAGGTGATAACAGATGCTGGCAAGGGTGTGGAGAAAGAGGAACACCCCTCCATTGCTGGTGGGATTGCAAGCTTGTACA
>NC_034604.1:78554084-78580223 GCF_900095145.1 Mus pahari | reverse complement strand
ATAGAAGTGGATGCCTACAGTCATCTATAGGATGGAACATAGGGCCCCCCAATGGAGGAGCTAGAGAAATTACCCAAGAAACTGAAGGGGTCTGCAACACTATAGGCGGAACAACAATATGAACTAATCAGTACCCCCAGAGCTCATGTCTCTAGCTGCATATATAGCAGAAGATGGCCTAATTGGTCATCATTGGGAAGAGGCCCCTTGGTCTTACAAACTTTATATGCCCCATACATGGGAATACCAGGGTCAAAAACTGGGAGTGAATGGGTAGGGGAGCAGGGCAGGGGGAGGGTATAGGGGACTTTCAGGACAGTATTTGAAATGTAAATGAAGAAAATAATAAAATAATTTTTAAAAAAAGAAAAGAAAAATGAATGGATCAATTTGCTTTCTTCTACATGATAACCACCAGTTGTGTCAGCACCATTTATTGAAAATACTGTCATTTTTCCACTGTATGGTTTTAGCTTGTTCAAAGATCAAGTGGCCATACATGAATTTACTATATGTGAGACTGTGGAGATTCCTATATCTGAGGCCCCGAAGCTTCCAGGAAATGTAGAAACATTTGAATTTATTTTTGTGAGTTTTGCTATCTACCCTGGTCACTGATAAGTTTTTCTCAATTCCACACAGCCCTTGCCTAAGTTTACTTGAAGCTACTAGTGTGTTTATTACAAATTCAAAGGTTATGTGTCAGTACAGCATTTTAATGGCAAAATTGTGATGAAACAGTTAAGCCATTTTATTTCATAGTTCACCATCATAAGGGCTTCAGCACTTGGTGGCATACTAGAAAATTGTGAAGGCACATGCCATCATTGTGGTGTCTCTATTAATCATTCTGATGTCACAATAAACCATTGTTGCATCATAGTGATGGCACAATAAAGCATTACTATTAATTTCAACAATGTGCTCACACAATTCATCACCACGCTGGTATATATGAGAACATAGCCCACCCCTGATGACCACTGAGTTAAGCACAGAAAGTATGGTTAATGTGGGTACCCTCTGGTGACTACTCATGGCTATATTTCCCATCTCACCTACTCTAACTACTTCTTACTGTGTCACACTTTTAACGCCACCATTTTTAGGTGAACAGCCGCCTCCCTCTGTGTCTCTGTGATTGTTCTTGATTCCTTCAAATGTAAGAATCTCATTTTCTACATTACTTTCCATGGAACTATTTTATTCTCCATTGTCCACACTCTGTCTCTCAATTAACAGAGTGTAATGTAAACATAATGCACTAAATCATATTCAAGGTTGCAAACAGAACCTTCAGGAAATGTTTTGCACACTCAGACTCCAAGTTTCTTTCTGTTGCTATTTTAAACATGTACTTCATAATATCTCAAAGGTTATCTGATCAATAGCTTTTAGTACTAAATTGAGTTTAAATACTTCTAAATTTCTTACAGGTAAAAATTAATATGCCCATGATATGTTAGTATTTATTGTCTTAATGATTTTTCTCAAAATCATCTTACCTATAAAATTATACATGGAGTTAATATTTGATTCTGTTTTTTTGAAATATGAGGGTTTTTTTCTACTCTTAAGGAGTACATGTTCATCCATAGAACTAAATATTCTAGCAAACTCAGTTATGGGTGTTTGAACAGCAAGGAAAAAAATCAAAGGCTTTCACACTTCTTTCAGAGATAAAGTTGATTTTCATTATAGTCATCATTTTATATCACCCAAGTACACAATTATTTTTAGGCTTTACAAGCTAGCTTCTCATTTCAATGCATTCTGTAAATTTCAAGGAGTCAAAGACATTGACACAGTCATTTTTCTTGCTTTCAGCCACACTAGAAGACACTAACAATGTGATTTCCAGAGCTCTCTTCCAAAATTCCATAAAAAGAAAAGTACTGCATCTATCCAGGAATCATGTGCATTTTTATTAATTGTACGAATTCATAAGGTATTTGAATAAGTAGGTCAAGTGCAGACAAATTCTCAAAACTCTCAGCACCTTTTTGACCTCTATTTTTCTTGCTTTCTATCTCTGCTCAGAGTTGAGAAACAAGTTATGTTAATAAAAACCTGTATTACTTTTGTGGTGTGTAAAGTACTCAAATTTTAGAATAAGAGTTGATACAGTAACTCAAGCTGTTCTGAGCTTAATGAGGGATGTTCTATGAGTCTAATTCTAGCACCCAGGAGGCTGAGGCAAGAGAATTGAGTTTTAGGCCTGCCTTGGCATCGAGTAAAACCTGTCTCAATAAATCATTCAATGTATCAATCAATGTGTTTTATGGTGTATTGGATAACAGATTGCCCTTTTGAAAATGCTTAAAGGTTCAAAGCAGACAAAATCCCACCTGGGAAAAGGAAAATCAGTTTTCTCCATAGACAGTCATTGGATATATGAAGCACACTCATGGAAGTTCCCACATGGTTTTTGATGTTGCTGCTTTTTGGGCTTTTGTTTCGGTATCTTTTTTTGTCTTATTGGATTTTTGTTCATTTGTTTTAATTTTATTTTGCTTGCTTGGAGGTGTGTGTGTGAGAGAGAGAGAGAGAGAGAGAGAGAGAGAGAGAGAGAGAGAGAGAGAGAGAGAGAGAACCTGGCTGGGTAAGATAATAGAGAGGAGGAGAAGATCTGGGAACTATTGGAGGAGGGGAAAATATGACCAAATATATGAAAAAAAATTAGATTAAGTAGTACAATGCCTCTTTTTAATGTCTCATAAAGAATTTTAGATTATGGTGTATTGTTAGAATAAAGAATATACATTTAACCAAAATTATTGAGATGTATATCTCAAGTGAAATTAATTACAAAGCTACTTATAATCTCTTACTCTAATCCTGTCCTTAGAAAAAGATTCCCATGTCTAGCCATGTGCATCCTTCCACTATGGACAGAGAAAATAACTGATGGCACTTGAAGTTGTGTTAGTTTCTAAAGTGCATGAATTTATGCCTCCCCCAAGCAGTCCCAACTAAGGACTTAAGTTCCTCATGTGCCTGTGTGAAGTGGAAATTTCTGGTTTCTTTGGAGACTCTGTTTTACTAAGAACAAATATATGGTGTTTTCTGGAGGCAGCCTGGTAAAAATGCAATCAGTGTTTCACTAGATCGCATGTTTGAGAGAACATGCTATGTTTGGAAAGGATATAAACACAGCTCAATGGCAGTGGATGATGCTGGATGGTATTAGTATGCCTTGCCATTCTTTACTGGTTATTGTTGAGCGTTGATGATGCTGGTCTTCGCTGACAACCCTGGGTGGTATTGGTATGCCTAACCATTATTTGTTGGTCATCATTTGCATGACTTCATAGAGAGAAACAAACTGAAGAACTTCTGGTGGTGTTCTGGTGACTTCTTGCTGATTTTGTGGGTTTGGCAGATAGGCAGGGTTTTGTGGTTTCTTCAGGAATGCCCTGCTGTTGATGAATCGTGTTTGTGAATCAAGCTGCCACTACTGATTTATGAGAAATGAACTGCTAATATCTGACAATGCAGATTACATTTGCTCCAAGGAAGTATTTCTAAAGAGGTCCACATATTCCTTTGCTTTATTAACTTTTCCTTTCTACTACCTCTGGTGGGTGATGGGCTAGAAGGGATGTTAAAGCATTTAAGAACTCTTATTAAAAGTAGGTTTTGAAAAAAATCTAAGCCTACAACTTTGTAAGACAAACTATGTACTAATGAACTAGTCTATATCAGGGTGGACAAAATGTTACAATTAATAAAGTTATTCCCTAAGATAATTGTATCAACTCACTGCACTGGTCAGACTGTGCAAAATAGGACAAATGTAATACTAAATAGAAGCACTAAAACCAGACATTCCTGGAGGGTAAATACATTCTTCTTTATCTGTATTCCTACTACAATCTGTGAATATTGATATTCTGCTGTGATATCAGAATGCTGCCTGTAAAAGAAACTTTGACAATGATAATTGTATCAGCTATTTTTCCTGTGGCTGTGATAAAGTACCTAATAAAAGCAAATTTTCAAAAGCAGAGGGTTTATTTTGGTTAACAGTTTTAGAGTAATGCCCATCATGGTGGGGCAATCAAGCTAGCAGGATCCTAAGGCAGCTCATCATTTATCATCCATCGTCAGGAAGCAAAGGGAGATGAATGTTGTTAGTGTTCAACTCCCATCCTATGCTGCTCAATTCAAATCTCTTGTCCATAGGTTGTTACACATTAATAGAGGTTTCTCAGCTTCAATTACCCTCATCAACACAATCCCTTATAGACATTATAAGCAGCTGGCCTCCCAATTAATGTTTCACTCTGTCAAACTGGCAGTATTAACTCCCATGATTTTAGTATTAGGGTAGATAGCAACAGAAGGCATACCGCATGATAAATATTTTACTAAGGGAAGAGCAACTTCTTGATTGCCCCAGGGATCTTTGTAGCTAGAGTTAAGTTTATTCTAATGTGCTACATATGAAGAAAACTAAAGTATAAACTTACAGGAGGCTGTTTTTTCTAAGGATATGACAAAACACTGCCTATGCAGAGACAGTTTGACTTAAAGCTGTCACTGATGAGCTGAGCAAAGGACATAAAAAAATGCCTTGAAACAACTTGCTCTTGCAGAGACACAACTGTTATGGCACCTTCTATCACTACCAACAATTGTTCAGCCTTGTGAGATAAGTAAAATTTTAAACAGTTATTTATATTTAAAGGTTTGAAAACTTCACTTTAAATTTTATCAGTTATTGATTTATTTGATTTTTCATACTTAATTCTTTCATATTACTGTTTACTACTCAGAAAATATATTCTTGAAATTCAATTTTCATTGGCTGCATTGTCCCTTGTGACCATAATATGAATAAGCTTTAAATAATAGCCAAAGCATTGAGCTATTTTAGATGTATAGTGAAAATACAAGCAAAGATTCTGAGTATATGATAAACTGATTATTATTGTCATTATTGTCAATAAAACTCATGATATCTCCTTCATATAACCTTTACTGTTAAATGTATACACATACAAACACATAAGCACACACACTCACGAACACACACACCCCTTACTGTGTCAATCCAGTATTATTTTTATGTTCATGAGTTTAAGAATCATCACCTGGGATGGGATAACCTATCAGTGCACATGACCATGAAGAAACCCGTTGTCTTTTATCAACAGCCATTGATCATCTGTAGTTTTTCCATGTAGATGTGAAGTATTAGGAGAAAGTAAGGAAGACATGGGAGGAGCTGAGGAAATTGTGTATGTGTGTGTGTGTGTGTGTGTGTGTGTGTGTGTGTGTGTGTGTGTAACAATAATAAAACATGACCATCCATTTCAGATTAAGAAAGAGAATGTTGCATGGGAGGGTTTGGGATTAGGAAATGAAAGAGGTTAATGATACAATGGTAATTTTAGTACATTTTCTGAAATGAAAATAATAAATCATCAGAAAAGAAATATTAAGATTATGAGAGAAGCTCCTTTGCTAAGGTTAAGAATGCATCCTTCTCTTTTGGCACCTGATAGTGGTTATACTGGCTACATAGCTTTGCCTGTACAGGAATGTCATCTAAGTAGAAAAACACAGTATGGTGACCTTTTCAGCTGGGTCCCTTTACTTTTTCTATATGTCCCAATGACATAATTTCAGTGATGTAGAGAGCTGAAGGGATTAACAGATTTATCAAAGAGAGTGTTGAAAGTAATGAAACCATTATTTAAGTGAATGTACGGTTTGTGGGAATCATACGTGGGAAAAAATCAAGAGTTAGCCCTAATTATGTGTCAGTGATGGCTCATTATTTATACTAGTGATCCTATTCTGGCAATACTGTTAAACATGAGAGAGATGATGGACAAATATGAGCAGACAAAGGTAAAATATTTGTACATTACAGTCAACATTTCATGGAAACTTAAAAGATTTCTGGAAAGATTCTATTAAAAATTGAACAGTTTACTTCAAACTTATAAAAGACGAGTATCCTTGATGCTTGAAAAGTTATTGCCTGGATTGTCTTCAGAATTTCCAGCTGCACAGTCTTCCTTGTATCTAAGTATATTAAAAGTATTAAATTTTCTTCAGCTTTCCTTTCTAGAATTGTGAAATATATGGAGTACACCAAATTTTCATGTAGTATAATAGCAACATATCATTAAAAGAAAGATAATTTATACATGTCAGAAACTGGCTTCATCTTCCCAAATAAAAAGACTAAGTAAGGTACTTCCTTTAGGTAAATTATTCATCTAGAAAATGAATATCTCCTTTAAACACTGATTTCATTTTGGAATGTATCCAGTGCTAGAAAGGTTTGATAATACAACATCTATCTTGTTATCTTTATTTTTTTTAGAAACCTCCCCACTGATGCTCAATATTACCATAACTGGATCCCTCACAGCCTGTAAGGGTTCTCTTTTTTTACTCTGTATTCTTAAGAATCCTTTATTATACTTCATCTATTTAATGGTAGCCATGCTACCACATGTGTTATGATATGGATGGTGGTATTGATTTGTGTTTCAGTGATCATTAGCAGCAGTGAGCACTTTTTCAATTACCTTCTGCCCAAGTATATAACTTCCATGGAGAAATCTATGAGGTGGTTTGTCCAGTTTTATACAGAATTGTTGGATTTTGATACAGAGTTGAGTTGCTCACTTGTAAAGTTTATAAATAACCTCTGTCAGGTTATAGGCTCCATCTTTATGAAGGTGAAGTTGCTGAGGTCAGCACTTCTATAATCTTTGTTCACACTCGGCAACCTAAGGTATTATATCCAGAATGGTTAAAAAAAGCACGACAAATACACACAATTTGTAATTAAATGACATTGATCATGCTATTTGGCCCAACATGATTGAGCCTGGCTGGAACTGTAATAAATTATATAAATCATGTTTAGACAAACATGCTGCATCATCTATTTTTCTCAAAAAAAAAAACAAAACTCTAGCTCATACATTGAGAGCAATATGCTCATTGCCGGGGCCTGAGGACAGAATCTCTTCACTAGAGTTGTGTCAACTGTGGGAGGCAGATTTTCCTTTTATCTCAGTTAAAATAACAGGAACAAGAGGTGAATGTTTTGACCTCAAAAATGGTAGTTTTAAGTCTCAACTTAATAAGGCATGGATTGTGATGAGAAGTATTAATTTCCAACAAAAACTTCATACAGGATGTCTTATTTATAGGAATTTTCATACTTGATATTTGGAAATTATCAAGCAAGTAGATGATACTGATAATCCTATCAAATTAAGATAAATTTGTGAGATTGAGGACAAGTTAGTTCTTTTAATTTTGTTATTCCATAATGCATGCATATATAATACTATTGTATTATGCTCCATACATATATGCATAATCTTATTAGCTATGAAGAATGTTTAAATACAATCAAGTAAATAAACTTTCACTGTTTATCCAAAATAGCATTTTCTCTCTAAGTATCATGGAATTTATGCAGGGCTTCCACAAATAATAACAGTCAGTAAATTTATCACACCCCTTTATAACTATTGAATCCCAGGAGGTAGAGGAGCAAGAATTACAAATATTTCATGAAAGTACAAATTTTGCCTGCCTTGTTCCACAGAAATCTGTCAGTCTACAGCATCAGTGACAAATGTCTCAACATACACTGTCTTATACATATTAAGATTTATACTATTTTTATAATATGCATATCTACCTAAACATCATATTAGTTTAATATAATTTAAAATGTGTTAAAATTATTGTACATGATTTCCCATTGTTCTCATAGTTCATATCTGTAAACACTACTGTATTCATTTTTTGCAGTAAGAAACAATATAGTACCATGGTCTCAATACAGTATACTTCCAGTTGTTTCAAATCATATGATTATCCTGAAATACTTGTGGAAAATACTTTTAAGAACCAGAAAGCCACAGCCTCCTTGTGCTTTAAGCAAGGAGGAATTTATTTCTCTAAAAGCTCTTGTGCATAATAGTCACTTATAGTCTCTAAAAATAACCACTGGGAATGCCCAGCACTTATTTTAACACACAGCATTTCGGTTAATATAAGGCTGCTGCATCTTTCTCCTGTATATGCATGGTAACCTTTTAGCAAAGTGCCACTGTGGCTTAAGCACCACAAAGGCACAGAAGCATTCCGCTCCCCACCTGATGAGCTATCATTACCATTGTGTGGTGTGGAACATTCCCACCCACACCCTGGACTGCAGGCCCTCATTACTCACAGAGATAAATGATCCCCACACAGTAAATTACAAGTTAGTCCCTTCATTCTCCCCCAAGTAGCTGTCAGTATGAAAATGTACATGTAAAAATATATTTTCAAGACAACAGCATTTTCCATTTTAGAGGTTCCAGAGCTAAATTTCAATCTTAATGGAGAGACATCTGTGAACACATTATTATCAGTCAACAAGTTACTTGCTCAAAACAGCATGAGAACTCGAAGCTTGGAAAGACACATTTGCATGATAATTATAACTGATATATTACTACTGAGTTTTTTCTTATTTTACTAAAACTCTTCAAGATTCCTTGAAGGTGAATTCAATAAAAACAGGGAGAACTTCTGTATTTCCATAATACAATTTGAACATGTTTACCACTGTTTCAATACATAAAGTAAACTTAGATAAACACATCATAAGTCAAGAATAAATAATGGAGACGCATTTTTAAGGTTTATTGTTAATTATGTGTTTATGTATTGGTATATACAGGTGATGGTAGGTGCTTACAGAGATCCGAAGTAATTTGAAACTAGTGCTATAGAACTTTTAGCTACCAAACGTGAGTGCTAGCAGCAGAGCTTGGACCTCTACAAGAGTACTGGGTGCTTTTAACTGCTAAGTCATCTTTTCAGGCCCCACTGAAACATCTTGAAAAACTACAAATATTTTTGTGGCTGGCTGATACATCGATACATAAACCCAAGAGCACTGTTATATTCTGCTCCTCCCAGGCCCTCACCGTTGTTATTCAATATAATTCAGTTTGATCACCTGACTTTTAAAATATGTCACCAAGTTCTTTGTGTTCTCTCACGACCGTCTCTTGTGTCAAAGCTACAAGTTCTACTGAGCCAGAAAAGTACTTCTGTTACTATTCTCCTATAGACAACGTTTGATCTTTCTCTGTACCATTAAGGAAATAATTGGAATGGTCATTTCTAAAGTCTCTGGAGATGACATAATTAGCCTGTCTCTACCTTCCTTCTGAGGCTTGCTGTCATACTGTGTGCTCAGTGTTCACCGCGGCTCTGCTGTCCATTCTTCCTGCCATTAGTTCTTGTTAGCAAGACCATTCTCAGTTTTATGTTTGCCAGTCACTCACACATGCTCTCTGCCTCACCTTGTCCCTGGACTCTACTCCCTTTCACATGCCTCACACTAGCTGCCAGTGTGCCTAAGGGCCTCTAACAACTGAGATTTGCCAAGTTCTTTTTTGTGTGTGTGCCATTTTTATTCTTCTTGAGATTTTTATTAAACTGTCACCTCTCAGATCTTTCTGAAGAACTCACTGCATCTCCATCTATGAGGACCCTGTGATGGTCCATGGTTGATCTGGTTTTGGGAAAATGTCAATCCTGTGCTGCAGTAACTGTTCAGGCTCTGAGCTTCTCCACTGGTGATGCTGGTGAGGCATCTGTACAGAGTAAGGCTTTTGGTGGAAATTCAGGGAGACAGAGAAAACATTAAAGAAGACTGTGAGCCGACTAAGTTTTAAAAGTTTAAGTAAATGACAAAGAAATAGATCGATTCTTTTCTTTGGGATTTTAAACGAAGTGTCTGCTAGAAGAGAAGGGAGTCTATACAGGCTCATTCTGGCTCTTGGTTTTTTGCCTATAATTAGTCTAACAATAAGAAATTCAGTGTTTTTATATTTTTATATGCTTCTGGTTTTTGTTTTCTTAACAATTTGTTAATTATTTCTTTCAATTTTCTTTGATTAAATTTAATTATGTCATTTTTCCCCTTTAGTCTTTCAAATCCTTTCATATACCCCTTCTTGTTTTTTTTTTAAATTCATATTCATTTTTGTTTAAACTGGTGTTACATGCATATATATGTACACACAGTTATATTCCTGCTTTTAAAGACCATCATTTACTACATAGTGACTCACTGCAAAGGTAAATAAATATATATATGCATTTACATTTACGGTTAAAAATATGTAAAAATATCATAAGGGCCTTTACTTGCAGTATGCACTTAATACATTGCCATACTGAATTTCTTTTTTATTATATAGATTTACTTATTTTGCACTGGAGTGGTACATAACAGCATGGTGGGGAAGACAGAGGACAACTTCTGGGAGTTAGATCCCTACTTCTACCAAGTGGGATTAAACTCAAGCCTTTGTTTATTCTTGGCTACAATTGTATTTGTCTGCTGAGCCACTTCATTGGCCCACACTCTGGTTTTTATATACCTGCTAATAGGGTGTTGTTTAAATATTCCTGTCTATGTAACGTGGATGAGGATTAGGCACAATGCATTTAATTTTCTTACACTTTAAATGAGACTATTTTTGGTTACATATGAACCAGCAGTTGACTTCTCAGCAAGATTTTTATTGATAATTCTGTTCCAGATACTCATAAACCTAGTTGGTCACTAGAATTGGATATGAAGAGACTGACAAAAGTGTAAATCCCAAGACTTTCCTAACAATTTTCACCCAGGTTGTTTTCATAGGGCCCAGTACTCTGTACTTTTTGTAAATATCCAGAGTGGGGGATGCTGATGTGGACTAGAATTGTATCTATTACAGATAGTCTTCCTGGATCATGACTAAATATTAAAAACCAGCACATAGACCAAGGTCTGCATGCAGCCTCAGACTGGACACAATACTTTAAGTGTTATACTAGCCTTCAGCTTCAAAATTATCTTTTGCCATATATTCTAAGAGGAATCTAAAATCAAAATTTGTCACTTATGAGCTTTTGAAAAAACATATATTTCTTTTTTCTTATTTTATGATAATCACATATAAAAGTTTGAAATTCAATAACCTTTCCTAAATACTTACTGCATAATTTAACTTGAAAAGAACACCAGCAATGACCCAAATAGAGGGTTAGTTTCTTTCTTCGCCCATTTTGTGTGAGAATGTGTCTGATGAATCCTTGACCAGTGATGCCTAAGAATGCTTAAAGAACATTTACTGATCCCTGGAGCAAACGTGGCCATATCGGCAAATATGTGATTTGTGAGTTATTGATAGTTTGAAGAAAGCATCAACAATCCGAGCAAGTTTAAACACATTGAGATTGCTATTCACAGTTCCCCAAAGACAACATTCCTTTGCTCTAGTCCAAAGGAAAGACGCTGTGAGCTACACCTATGAGTTGCAGATAGTACACACTACACATCCTGTTCAAAAGACAGAAATGGATAAGAGAGGGAAGTCCTCTGAACAAGAATAAATCCTAAATATGTTAATTCCATGTAGGCATCTTACGCATGAAGAAACCTCCTGCCCAGATCCTACTGGGGCAGTACTTTCAAAAGATTTGTTTTAATTGAATTGTAATGCAGGGCTGCAGGCACATGTATTTTACTAAACACTGAGCTGGAAACAGTTCCATGGAGAAATCTTTTATGGTTCATGTGGGTTAATAGATGCCTGTTATGCCAGTCTCTTTTAGGATTTAGATGGCTGGCTAAAAAAAAAACGTAGAGTTTCATTATGGATCATGTCACAAATTTGCAAATGGATGAAGAACAGAGGATCAAGGATCCTGAATGAACTGAATCACAAACTTGTAGGCTGTAGTTCTGGAGGTAAGAGTTGGGAACTGACTTGGCACGCTTCATTTTGTGCCACCCTTAATCTCACAGAAGGGCACAAGTCAGAGGCTTTGCAGCTCATTGATTATTCAGTATAAAGCACAGTGACTGGAGTTCAAACCTGCACATTTCTATTCATTCAAGGTTTGAAATTTCATTTTAAAATGTCCAAGGTAGAGGGATCATTCAACATGTATAGCCTAAGGAGATTTATGACTAGAAGCTGTGGCTCTCAGAGAGGAGAGAGGTGTTGAGAGCTACATACTGCCTCCAAGATGATCAGCTTGTGAGAGGGATGTTTTATTAATTGTTAAGCAGTATTCTGACAACACAATGGGTTCTATATATCCTGGAAAATACTTTTGGCATCTGCTTTATTACCATCAGGAGGTTTATTTAAGCACATTTTTATGAAAACAAAGCATAAGACAATGCAATAATCTACAAACAAAAAACAAACAAAACTTCTAAAGATTAAATGCTGATAAAGATGAAAAACAACCTGTGGCAGTATCTATCAGTTGATGTACTCTGATATTAATTATGACTGTGCAGTTATTTTACAGAATTTAAGAAACTCAATCTGTATTTAATCTTTATCATATAAAACAGAACTGATTATTGTTTTCCTTAAAGAGGAAAAATTAAAACAACGAAAGGACACGTGCCTTTCAGTTATTGGTTTTGATGAAAACTGTGACACTTGCCTCAACAGTGAGACTTGGAGGGCATTCCAAGAGGATATGCAGTCCTAAAGGCTACAGCTCAGACAGCTAGAGCAAAGGCAATTTGCATTTCCCTTCATGGTAGGCATTCATTAATAGATGCATTCATAAGGACAATTGGCCTAGAATCATTAAGGAATAAAATTTCTTTTTTAAAAAAAATTTTTTATTATTATTTTCTTATTTACATTTCAAATGCTATCCTGAAAGTTCCCTATACCCCACCCCCACCCCTGCTCCCCTACCCACCCACTCCTACTACTTGGCCCTTCAAACTAAAGAATGTTTACACTTCCGTTACTTTAATAAACTAGTTGTTTTCTCTTAGGCAAGTAGTTAGTTCTTTTAATTTATCTAAGTACACTTTAGAGAATCTGTTTGATATATACATGCATAGGAAAATGATTCTATTAGATAATAATTTACCGCTGAGCATTACTGAAAATAGTAACTGTCATCAATGTATAGAAATTTGAATCTCATTGAATTTACTCCTTTAAAAATTTAGAACTATGTAGCTTATTTATATTACACATTGCCCTGCTTGCTTTGACAAAACAATAACATCTGTAAGGTCTTACTTTGCTGGTAAGTATAGTGGTTTGTAGCTGGGCAGTGGTGGCGCCTTTAATCCCAGCACTTGGGAGACAGAGCAGACAGATTTCTGAGTTAGAGGCCAGCCTGGTCTACAGAGGGAGGACAGCCAGGGCTACATGGAAAAACCCTGTCTCAAACAAACAAACAAACAAACAAAAAACAAAACAAACAAACAAACAAACCAGTATGGTGTTTTGTGACTGTAATACAAGCACTTTAGAAACTGAGGCAGGAAGATTCGGCAGCAACACCTTTACCCATATGGCCATCTTACTGGCTCCAAGCATTTTTTTGTTTGTTTGTTTTCCTTTTACAGGAATTTCTTGGAGTAATTCAACTTGATGGCCACTTCTACTCGTTAAAATGACATGTGACTTTTAAAATTATAATATATAAACTCTTGAACTCCACCTTAGAAATTTGGTGTTATAGAAAAACTGGAGATGGCTGAAGAAAAAAAACGTATATCAGAAAATGAGAGCAGCTTTGTTCTGCAGTCCTTGTTGTCTGATACTTAAGTGAGTCACTTTCCTTACACAGAAGTCATTTGGACAGGCTCCCTTGGAGGCTGCTTGACAGCTTGCTCAAGTAGTAACAATTCTCTGACCTTGGTTTTTATTTTTTATTCCATTTCAAAATCACATGAGTGTCTGCCCTGAGATGTTTTAATTTGGGCTGTGAGCGCTCTCATTCTGTCACACCCCAACATCTGGCAGAAGCCATGCGGGTGACCTCGCTTTCAGGTCAATCTTTTTAGGAAGAAAAAGTCAAACATCTTGTACTCACACTTAATCTATCTGCCAATAACAGAAAAATATTACATTCTTCTTAAATTGTGTTTTCCTGCACAAGGATAACCTATGTTGTTCCCAGCTGATTCAAGTAACTCATCTACATAATCAGTGTTTTCTGCATAGTGAGTTTAAAATGCTATAAATGTCAGTCTCCTTAGTAAAGTAACATTGTTCTCACAGATGTATCCTAGTTTTGAGAGCAATATCCCCAGAGAGAAGTTAGTCAATTACTATTTACTAATGAGAATTGTTTATCTTTCAGACACACACTTGTAGGTATGCCTTGGTTCTTTGGCACATAGCTGTAGTCTGTGGATGACTCTAAGGCACAGGTTTGTAGGGAATGTCTGTGAGGGTCTGAGGCAAGACTTGCAGAGCTTGGCCTTAGCTGATTCTGAGGCTCTTCTTACAGATTACAGACATGGGTGGAGTTTGTACCATCTTTCCTTTGGACTAGTGGCTTAGGACAGTGTCTTTGAAGAACTGTGATTAGCAATCTCAATGTGTTTAAAGTTCTTATCGGAAACAAATATTGCTTAGGTTAGTAGCAATTTCTTTTATCTAAATATACTTTGAAGAATGTATTAGCTATATACATGCATAGGACATTAATTCTGTCATCGACCTATATACATGTGATATATATCACTGAATTTGCTACCTTAAAATTTTACTTAAAATGTCAAATATATTCATTTTCTCTTATCTATTATTACAGGTCTAGTGATTTTTTTAAGGTTATTTAAAGAAGATAATTTTTTTTTTGGTTTATAATTTCAGATGAAAGCTAAAAGTTCAAATAATCAGATGTCCCGTAAATAGAATGTCGTGAGTATGAACTTTTCAAAAGTTTAATTTAGTTTCTATCTATGCATCTCTGTGTGTGTATATGTGTGTTCAGGAGCCCAGAAGAAGACTTGAAGCTAGAGATCCACATTGTTATGAATCACCTCCCATGGGTGTTAGGAACTGAACTTCAGTTCCCTGAAAGAGCATCATATGCTCTTATCTACTAACCCGTCTCTCTCCAGAAGGCGTTCATATTTATTTCCAATTACTTTAACAATATTACAATTTATAAATAACATGCATGTTTTTACCTATAAACAAACCATTATCTAATAATGTTGATCTATGATATAAGCTGTAGCTGTCAATGTTCTTACTGTTCCATTATTAAACTCTCTTCAATATCAAAATATGTTATTAGTTATCTTAGTGTTAGATTTTATTATAAGGTGAGTACAAAATTTAACATTATAATTTAATCCAATCCATTTTGTTCTTTAAATCATCGCTATAAAAATGTTTAATATCAAACCTTTGAACATGTAATTAATTTTACAATTTAATAGAATTAATTATATTTCTTAAAGTTTTGTAAGCTTGAACAATTTGTAGAAAAAGAGCAATTTACTGCATCTGCACAAAGACATTATTTAATAAGTGTAAATCATAAAAAGTAAAATTAGGTCTTTCATGTTGCAATAACATGCTTTCTACATAATGATACAGAGAACAAAACCGAATTTTTTATACCAAACTCAAATCAATTTTATCCACCAAAAATTCTCCTATATTTGAAATTGTATGTGAACCTTTTACATGTAAATAAAACTGTATATTCACATATCAGAAATGTTCATGATTATTGAGTTTAAGCACAGAATTCTTGCTTTTCATTTTCCACAGAGGCCATAACCATTACTCAAATGGAATGAAGCATCATCCGTGCCAAAAGGTCCAAAAGAAGGAGGCAGACAGGAAGAGCTAAAGGAGAGTTCACATTGATAAAGTACAGGAGCCTTTTGAGTGTTTCCAATAATATGGATGGTATTTACATCAGTGTTCCCTTTTGGAGCTTTGGCTAACTTCTTAGTGTCCCAATGGGCACTGTTGCTGTTGGGGACATAGGTACATAATATTAAAAAAAAATGAATGGAAGAAGTTACTTGGGGTATAGAACCAGGCAATGAATGTCTATGTAACAGTCATTGCTGGTCAGAAGATTCATCTGCAGAAGACACATCTCCAGAAAAGAAATAATGAACAAGCTCTGTCAACTGGAAAGTGACAAGTCCTCTATGCTGGAAACTAATAAAGCAGCTCTAAGTGGTACTGATAAGACAACCTTTCACTATGTTGAAAATGATGTGTCAAACCAAGCTTCCATCAGGAGGCCCATGGAAGATGACCTTCAGAAGTCTCTCAAACTTAGCACAGGTGGAAGGGAGAGATTTGTTGTATCCATGCCCACTTCCCTCATGAAACTACACTGACAGGCACACAAAATTAAGGGCCAAAGGCAGCGCTATATGGGGAAAAAAAATAAGAGAACAAAAGCAAAGGTGGACAGCTCTTGAATTAAAACTGTTTTTCCAACAGGGAAAAGATGTTTCTCCAATTCAAATAACCAAGATCCTAAAATATGTCTCTACCTTCAGAGTTTAAAGGAAGGATGCTGAGCCCAGAGTAAATGGATTATCTTGGCGATCTCGTTGCCTTGGATCTCGGGGAATCAGGCCACGGCTGAGTAAAGGACTTGAGGTGCTGAAGCCACTACTCTAAGGTCCCAGAGAAATACCCAGAGTTCTGGCCATCAGTGTTTCCAAAGAGTCTCAGACTCTTCCAATCAGGAAATTTGGCTCAACTGACTGTAATGAGTGTAAGTCTGGCACTGTACTAGTGGTTAACATATTTCAGAAGAGGAAAACTCAATTATATTCATAGGCTCTTGGTTCTACTCTGGATGATTTTAATCCAACTGGTATATAGGACAGTTTACAAACCAAAAAAAGAAAACAAACAAACAAGAACATTGGATATGTGGAAACATGAGGGAAATCTACTTCTAGGAGGTCAAGAGCAAAGAAGTTCCTTCATGCTTTAACATTCCATGAGAATGCTTCTAGAATTGGCAGTCAAGTTTATCACAAAGGCATAATAGTGTTCCAAAAGGACAGGAAGGTTTGCTGTGTCCAAGGCTTATTATCATAGTACCAGTCAATATCCATTATGTTAGCAGATGTGTAGGATACAAAGTAAAATGAAGACAGTTTAGTATTGAAGCACGTTAGAAAATTTATCAAAATTCAAACCATGGAGCACAAAGATAAAATTTGACTGTCCAGGACAAGGGAGAATACATAGAAAACAATGTGTCAGAGCTAAATATTT
Source organism: Mus pahari (assembly GCF_900095145.1). Taxonomy (NCBI): domain Eukaryota; kingdom Metazoa; phylum Chordata; class Mammalia; order Rodentia; family Muridae; genus Mus; species Mus pahari. The sequence goes on along the minus strand of NC_034604.1, from coordinate 78,563,136 downwards.
AGTCGCTTTATTTCTCCTTAGTTAATGTTAGAGAAATAAAATCCCTCTGGGGAATAGCTGCAAACGTCATTGACACTTTATGTTTACCTTTTGAAAATGACTACAGTTCTTAGAAGAACTTGGACTTTACATTAAGAAAAAAAATGCTTCAGAAGATTATTTCATATATGTAAAGTTTATAAAGTTATATTTCACAATTTCTTTATATTCATTTTATAAGACATTGGCATTTATTGGATTTATTTGGTTTTTTAATTATATTTATTTAGTTATTGTACTGCTTAATTTTGTGTCAACTTGACAGAAGCTGGAGTTATCACAGAGAAAGGAGCTTCAGTTGGGGAAATGCCTCCACAAGATCCAGCTGTAAGGCATTTTCTCAATTAGTGATCAAGGGGGGAGGTCCCCTTGTGTGTGGTGCCATCCCTGGGCTGGTAGTCTTGGTTCTATAAAAGAGCAGGCTGAGCAAGCCAGAGGAGGCAAGCCAGTAAAGAGCATCCCTTCATGGCTTCTGCATCAGCTCCTGCTTTCTGACCTGCTTGAGTTCCAGTCTTGCATCCTTTGGTGATCAACAGCAGTATGGAAGTGTAAGCCAAATAAATCCTTTCCTCCCCAACTTGCTTCTTGGTCATGATGTTTGTGCAGGAATAGAAACCCTGACTAAGACAAATTGATACCAGCATAGTGGGGTACTCAGGAGAATCTGACCATGTTTTGGGGAGGACTACGGAAGGACTTTGAAACTTTGGGCCAGAAGATTCATTCAGTGTTAAGAGCTCTTTGGAATGTTGTGTAGGAGCTTGGAAGATAATGTTGAGAACAGTGCAGAAGGTGCTTGTGTAATTTCAGAGGGAAAATTAAAGACTCTTTTCAAGGTCATTGCTATTTTGGATTGTGAAGATTCTGTGGTTCTGGTTAGCTGGGGCTGAAGAATCAGCTGTGATTAACAAGATACCAGAACTACTAAAGTGAAATCTTTTCCTTACTGGAACTATTGATGCTGGTTAGCTGGGGCTAAGAAATCAGCAGTGATTAAAAAGAGACCAGCATCACTGAGGTCACACATCTTCTGGGAAGTGTTGTCTGAGAGCACAGAGGCTGTGTTCCAGAAATAGCCAAGGTTGTACCTTGTGCTGTNGCTGGACTTGGTAATGTGTAAGAGTTACCCAGGTGGTACTGGTTTTGAAGGCATGAAGGGGTCATGCGGAGCAGCTGAGACCATGGAAGCAGTGTGAGAGGCCAAGGAAGGCCATTGGTAAAGGTGAAGCCTCAGTTGCAATTGATGGGCCAACACTGAAGGGGTCATGCTAAGGAGTTGAGGCTTGGCACCACAGAAGAGAGCCTATGAAAGGCTATTGTTGAAGCCAAGTTACAGTGGAAGACAACAGCATTTTGGAGATGCCAGTAACATGAGATGACTACCAAGAACAGCAGCAGCAGTGGAGTACAGGCAGCTGGGGCCTAGTATACAAAGCTGTGTGATACAAAGGAGAGGGCTGGAGAAGTGACCCAAGCCCTTGGAGGGTCCAGAAGATTGTGAGTTGGATCCCAGACAGTTGGAGTTTAATTTTGCTTTTGATTGTGACTGTGCCCTGATTGTGACTGTGCCCTGATATTTTTCCCTCCTGAAGGAAGTTTTAGTGAAGCCCACAGTTAAGAGACTTTGAATTTTAAAGTACTTTGAATTTTAAAAGATACTGGATATTTTAAAGGGATTGAACTTTTAATATGTAAAGACTGTGGAACTTTTAAAGTTATTTAGATCTTGGGGATGAATAAGAACTAAGGGTTGAGGCTTACTAGTGATGTGTTTGTGTGTCAAGTTGACAAGGGGTCAATTGTACTGACTGGTTTTGTGTGTCAACTTGTCACAGGCTGGAGTTATCACAGAGAAAGTTGCTTCAGTTGGGGAAATGCCTCCATGAGATCCAGCTGTGGGGCATTTTCTCAATTAGTGATCAAGAGGGAGGTCCCCTTGTGTGTGGTGCCATCTCTGGGCTGGTAATCTTGGTTCTATAAGAGAGCAGGCTGAGCAAGCCAGAGGAGGCAAGCCAGTAAAGAAAATCCCTCCATGGCTTCTGCATTATCTCCTGCTTTCTGACCTGCTTGAGTTCCAGTCCTGCATCCTTTGGTGATCAACAGCAGTATGGAAATGTAAGTGCAATAAACCCTTTCCTCCCCAACTTTCTTCTTGGTCATGATGTTTGTGCAGGAATAGAAACCCTGACTAAGACAGTTATATATTATATTGGCTTTAATCATAAAACTTATAATAAATAAAATTTGGGGGAGAAATAACTCAGAGGTTAAGAACATGTGCTGCTCTTGAGAAAAACATGAGTTTGGTTACTATAACCGTTGTCAGGTAGCTCAGAACCAGCCATAACTAAAGCTCCACAGGATCCATTATTGTCTTCTGGCTTTCCAGAACATTCATACACCTGGCATATACTCACAGAGATGCACACATACACATATAAATAAAAATAAAATAAATACTGTATAAAATATAATTTTTTAAATATGTTATAATTTACTTGAGATGACATAGTACAATTAATAAATTTAATAATTTTATTTGACTTAAAACCCACAAAAATACATTATGATTTTCCTTCTCATTATTAAAAGAATATAGTGCATACTTCAATAAGTTCCTTAGCTTTGGAGAGACTTTGTCAGAAACTGTTCCCTGGGAAATTACACCTTTGAGATGAGTGTCCTCTCCATAGATATACAAGAAAAGATCTTGTGATTTGCTATAAATTTCATTTGCTGTAAATTCATAGATGATATTATATCAGGAAGTTTTCTTTATTGATCAAACCTTATTTGGTTCTGCATTATATAAAATGTTAGAAGGCACATACTTGTGGAAAGATACACATTTGACAAGTGAGTGAAACAATGTAAAATATTCAAGTATAAAATGGTGAGAAATGTTATCTAATATGATCTCTACCTGAACTGCCTTATGGGTCTATATGGTTAACTGATTTTTGGAAGCAGATATTTTTCTTCAATGTTTAAGAACTAGCAGCCTTTCTGAACAAGCCTGGTGCCCATACTTCTTCATAAAAATATTGTTAACTGGTTTTTATTCCAAAATGGATATTCCTTATGTCTTATGTTCTGCTTTGTGCTTTACACATCTTTAGACAAAGGTAAATCAAGGTGAAAAACAACCACCTTTCATGTCCATCTTATTGTCTATTGCAGTTGTAGTTGCACAAAGGACCCAATAATTCATGCTAGCAGATAAAAAAAAAATAGAATTGGATAGGGTTCATCTAATTTTCTAATCCCCATTACTTAGAAAAGCAAACAGTGTGTGAAAATTATCTACCTAAAGGTTTCACCTCTGAAATGTAGGTTTCACCTCTGGTTCCAAGCTCACTCATTCACATTTCTGTTTAATATCTATCTTCTCACAATGACAATTGCTTCTTCCATCCCCAAAAGGGATCTCATAGGATCTGCTGTCATTAGTGACCAACACTATAGCAATTTACTCCATAGGAGTATACTCATGCCATTCTTTTCATTTACACTGGAAGTTCACAAAGTTCTATCACCCTAACCCACAAGGAAAAGAAAGAAAAAAAAGATAATTTTAGTTAGTACAAGAAAGACTTTTTACAAAATGCCTTCATAAAAAAGATCTTGGAGAGAACAGGACTAGAGGTAACATAAAACATGATACAGGGTGTATAAGACAAACTCACTGGTAATATAATCCTAAATAGAGAAAAAGTTACAGTAATCTCATTAAAATCAAGAACAAGACAGGGTTGCCAACCATAATCACTGTTCTTCAGTATAGTCCTAGACAAACCATGACAAAGTAAGGAAATCAAAGGGATACAAATGAAAGTTACATCATCCTACTTAAAAATTACATAATATACTTAAGAGACCCCAAAATACCATCAGAAGATTTCTTGAGATGATCAATACTTTTAGCAACAAGTCAGCATATATTAATTTAAGCCAAATCATTAGCTTTCCTATATATCAACAACAGCAATAGAGGTAAAATGCTCATGGAAACAGTCCATCAACAGCAGCTGCAAAAGCAATCTAATATCTAGGTATAAGTTGAACCAAGCCAGTTAAAGAAATTCATACTGAGGACTTCAATATTTAAAGAAAGAAAGTGAGGAAGACGCTAGAAGATAGAAGGGCCTTCTGTACTCATGGATGGATATTTACAGATTCCATGAAATAACTATAAAATTCTCCATATGTTTCACAGAAAGATAAAAATTCCTTCTAATGTCATCCTTCTGGTACCTTATATGGGGTAGTAACTCATTAAACATTATCAAAATTAAAGAGAGAGAGGGAGAAAGAGAGAGAGAGAGAGAGAGAGAGAGAGAGAGAGAGAAATATTCCTAAATTGATTTATTTTAACTTGACACTCAGTAGAGGAATCAGAATCTCAATTGAGAAAATGAGCTAAACATATTGGCCTGTGAGAAAACCTGTTGTGTATTGTCTTGATTGATGACTGATGATGTGGCAGGGTCCAGCCAGCTCTATATGGCTGGTGCCATCTCTGGGCTGATAGCCCTAGGTGCTGATAAAAAAGCATCCTGAGCAAGCTACAGGGAGCAAACCAGTAAGCAGAACTCATCCATTGTATCTGCTTCAGCTCCTGCTTCCAGGGTCCTGTCTAATTGGAGTTACTGCCTGACTTCTCTCAGTGATACAGTGTGATATAGAACTGTACAATGAAATAATGTCTTTCAAATATGTCTCTTTGGGTTATGATATTTAATTACAACAAGCAGAAAATAACTATGACTATGTAGAAACAGAATAGATAATTAAGGCAACCCTGATCCAAAAACAGTGCCAGAGTGACTGTCATGCCAGATTTGAAGCGACATCTCATGCTTAGAGAAATAAAACCAGCACGGTACTGGAACAAAAACAGATATGTAGATTAGTGGAACAAAATAAAATGCCTAAACATGAGAGTATGTAATTATAACTACATGATATTTGACAAAGACGACAAAACTATACACTGGGAAAATGATGGCATCTTTAATAAGTGGTGCTGAGAAAACAAAATGCCCATGCAAAAGCATCAAGTTGAGGGCCCTATCATCCTGCACAAAACTCCATAGTTCACAGACTTCATTCTGAAACTAGAAATGTTGGAAGTTTTAGACAAAATTATATGCACCACCACAAGAAATGAGTACAGGAATGGATTTTGTATTATAACCCCATTTGCTGATGTATTGAGGACAACAACTGACAAAAGGGACAATATAAAACTAAAATACTTCAGTAGAGTAAAGTAAAATCCCATTCAAGTCAAAAAGCTCATACAGTGGGAGTGTGTCACTTTCAACTATACATTCAATTGAAAATTAACATCAGAAATACACAACCCAAAATACAACCAAGAAATAAATTACCCAGTTAAAATTGGTTATATATCTGAACAGAGAGATCTCAAAAGAAGTAAAAGTTACTAGCAAATAACTTTTGAAAAGAGTTTTAAATCTATACCAATAGCACAATGCAAAACAAAACTACTTCAAGATTTCACCTTACAATAGCCAGAATGGCAAACCTCAAGAGAACATCCTACAAGAAATGTTGGAAATGATGCAGGAAAAGGATAACCCTCATTCACTCCTGGTGAGATTATGTATGACATGGTGAGGCCACTATGAAGCTCAGTGTGAAAAATTCTCACAACCGAAACATAACACTGTTGTCATATGCACTAAAGACTCAATATCTCACTACAGAGATACTTATTCTTCCATGTTCATTGACAAATTATTCACAATATCTATCTATCTAAATACAAACACCCTACATACCCCCAAATCATGAGTGAATAAAAAATGTGGTAATACATCTATTGTAATATTACTTATTTCTAAAGAAAAGGAAAGTGTGAAATTAAAAAGAAAATGCATATCATTGGAAACCACTATAATGAGAGGAAATCCAGACTCAGAAAGAAAATGCTACATGATCTCTTGTATTTGTGGATCTCTGAATATTCATATCTTAATTTGTAATCCGACACAGTGTCCAAGGAAGACAGAAAATTAAAAAGGGGTAAAAGGATCTCTAGAGAGGGTGATTATATCAGACAGGAGGTTAAAGCGGTTGAAAGTGAGGGAGGCTTTAGCTGAGGAGTAGGGGAAAAAATCTAATTCAGGGGAAGAGGAAAGATGGACAGAAGAATAAATGTAAGGATGGTTGAAAAAGCCATAGGAAGCATTATTTTATAACCTTGTATAGCAATAGGGGCATATGTGTATTCAGATATGTGATATGTGTGCATGTATACATTTATCTTTAATGGAGGTAGGCCACTTGGGTTAATGGTGCTTTCACCTCTCAACATAGCCACGCACTATCTAACAAAAATTCCAATAAGTGCATGGAAACCTCCATTTTAGTTTTTGGTCCAGAAAGTATAAGAGTTTCCGAAATTGGTGAGGACGTTGTTATTGTCCTTGGTTGCCTTCCAGAACTTGAAGCTAAGACATTATTTGATGCACTTGATGAACACTTTGGAGAGAGGACATTGGGGGATTAAACTGTAATTGTCACAAGTTCTCCCTGACAAATGGCTCTCATAGTATTACATGGTGCTATGCATGCCACAAAAGATAAAGAGTAGTTAGTGGTCCTATCCAGATATATAGCTGGTCTGGCAAGTCATTCACATTAATGCAATAGTGATACTTAGAGGTAACAACAGATGTCAACTATTAACTATTCAGATGCCCATAGATGGAGAGATCATAGACCCTAGAAAAGCAATAGTAATGTCATTGTCCCAAACCAGTGCACGTTGTAACTACATTCTAAATATCCTCATATCAAGAGAAAAGAGTGAAGATTTTGCCTTCATAAAGAAGCATCCTATTGTTTTGATGTTTTGGTATCTCCTGTACTAAGAATGCTTGAACACAGGGGTGATGGCTCTCTATAGGCACTGACTCAACATTTCCATTTTTAATTTGTGTCATTATTGTTCTCACCAATGTGGTTTTTCTGTCATTTGTCAAGGAACAACATTTTCAGTCTTGGTGACATCCTGGGTTGTTTGCACAAGTACTCAAATATAACCCAATCCCAGGATGTGACACTTGTTTGATGACAAGAAATGTCCAGTTGCTCTGTCTCCCCCATTATTTGGTGATTTTATTTAGATTGCCAACATGATATACATATATGTATGTATACAACTTGTACATATGTGTCATATATACATGAACTTCATATACACATACACATATACATCTTATATTCAAATATACTTACATATCACATATACATACACATACTAACATACATCTGTGTGTGTGTGTGTGCGTGCACACTTTCCTGATATTTTAGGCCTCTGTATTACCCTTGAATTTAGCTGTCTCTCCTGTGTTCCCTTGCACAAGCCCCTTCTTCTCCCTAACCCACTTGATCTCCCAATTCCAACCATACCCCATATATCCATAAATATCTATTTCCCTTTTCCTATAAATCCTGTCTGTTTCCTCTAGACCTACCTCCTGTGGATCTATAAATGGTAGCTTGGTTATACATGCATTTACAGATAATATCCATTTATAAGGAAATATAAACCATATTTGTCTTTCTAAGTCCATGTTACCTCACTCTGGATGATTTTTTTCTAGTTCCATTTATTTACCTACAAATTACTTGATGCCATTTTTTAACCAGTAAGTAATACTACATTGTGTAAATGCACCATGTTTTCTTTATCCTTCTTCAGTTGTAGTACATCTATATTACTTCCAATTTGTGGTTATTATGACTAGAGCAGAAGTGAACATGGTTGATCATATATCTTTGAGGTAGGTTAAAACATCTTTTGAGAATATTACTAATAGCTAGATCTTGAAGTAGATCAATTCTCACCTTCCTGAATAACCACACACTTCAAGTGACTCACAAGTGCCTATAACTTCAATTTATTATTTTAGATAAACCCTGGCTTCTGCATCACCACACAGGTGCACATAAGCACAAGGAAAAACACACACAAACACACAGAGACACAATTGTAAAATAAATAAATAATAAATTATCATGCTATTAAGGTGAGAATGAGACTTTCATTTTTTCATCTGTAAAAGATTATATGAAAGTATCAATAAGGCAACAGAGAAAAGCAATGCCCTATATATTAAAAGTATCCAACTAAGTAAATAGTTTAACAGATGGCAAATGTTTGTATTACTACCATTCCATATGCCCAAAGGGAGGTATAAATGCTAATGCAACTGGATGTGGCTGCAGAGATAGACAGAAAGATGAAGAGCTATGGAAAGGAGGCATAAGACATATGAGCATTGCCAAAGTTGATCTTTTATAATGGGAAAGCTAACAAGAAATGTGAATATCTCTAAAATTTATTTCAATCCGGGAGGCAGTCAAACTTGTTCTGAATTTAGCCTCTTGAAAAGGGGCTGCCGTGAACTTGGGTCCTGGAGTCAGGTTAGCTGTGCTTCCCCATTGGCTGTGTTCAATTGGAGAAAAACTTCCATGTTCTGTCATTATAGGAGGCAGATTCATCAACTGGAAAGAGGTGCTCCCAGAAGCTGGGATTCATCCCACAGCTACCTCCTGATGAATCGGTTTCAAACAGACTTTCTTTGGTCAATTAAAACCTCCCATTAATTCACAATAACTAGTTTTCTAAGATTCTTGCCTCTTAACAGGACAGAGAAAAGTTTTATGGACACCAATTATAATAGAAATAGTTTAAGTGAAGGAGTTCACTTAAGCAGAATATTAAGACCTCTTGACTCATATTAAGAAAAGCAATTATTCGCATGTTGGTCTTCCTTCTTGATTTTTTTGTGTTTTGCAAATTGTATCTTGTGTATTCTAGGTTTCTGGGATAATATCCACTTATCAGTGAGTGCATATCAAGTGACTTCCTTTGTGATTGGGTTACCTCACAAAGGATGATATCTTCCAGATACATCCATTTGCCCAAGAATTTCATAAATTCATTGTTTTTAATAGCTGAGTAGTACTCCATTGT